>NW_027206409.1:322500-437284 GCF_024711535.1 Dipodomys merriami | reverse complement strand
CCCAGGGCCTCAGGCATGCAAGGCAAGCGCTCTACCACTGAGCCACCTTCCCAGTCCCCCACACTAGATTTTTGCCCAGGAAACTCATGTAGGATTTCTGACCAACATAGACTATGAGATAATATGTTTGCATTGTTTTGAGCCTATTAAGTCTGTGGTAATTGAGAACAGCATCAATTAGAAACTAATTCAGTCATCAAATTCCCTACAGAATGGCATGACATCTGCCTTAACTCCTGGCCAGAACATACCCAGAAATAGAAATAGTCTCTCTACTGGATGTAAGGGGAGGTCCTTCATTCACTGAATTCTAGATAAAAGGCAAAAAGATTGCTATGATCTGCAGAGAAACCAGAATGTCAAGTGAATATTTGGATACTTAAATGTTTAGGCTTATAATGGACAATATTCAAATATTTTCTTATGTGTGTGGGGAGAGGGGTCGTCGGATTTGTACTCAAGGCCTCAAGTCTCTGAGACTTTTTGCTCAGAGCTTATGTTCTATCACCTGAGACACTGCCACATTTCTGGCTTATTTGAGGGTGCTTCATTGGAGATAAGTCTCAAAGCCAGGAGCTGGTGACTCATGCCTCTAATCCTAGCTACTCAGGAATCTGAGATCTGAGGATCATGGTTCAAAGTCAGTCCAGGCAAGAAAGTCCATGAGAGTCTTATTTTCAATTAACCCACACCAGATGTGGTGCTGTGGCTCAAGTGGTAGAGCACTCACATTGTGCTGAAGAGCTCAAGGCAATTCCCAGGCACAACGTTCAAGCTGCACAACTGACCAAAAAAGAAAAGTCTCAAGGATTTTCCTGCCCAGGCTGGCCTCCATCCTCAGGTATCAGCCTCTTGAGTAGAAGGGATTACAGGTGTGTGCCACTCTTTCCAGCTTCAATTAATTTTTAATGGAGTATTTAACTTTTCCTAACCCAATGTGTTAGTGAAATGAGCTCCTTTCTCATAGCTTAGTCCACTCCTTCCCATCTCCACAGCTTAGCATGCTCCTTTCCTAGGCAACACCAGGCCCTTGTAGTAAAGGCAGTAAATAATCATCTTCCAACCCTTTTAACCTTGGGATGGTACTTCTCTGGGGGAGCTACCACCATATAAAGCAACACAAGCCCCTTAGAGTGACCCCAAGTCTGGGCAGTGCAGGACCCCTTATCTACTATTTGGACAGCAGCCATAAATCCTAGTCTGCCATGATGAAGCTCCCGGCCCACACTTCCACACCAGGGTCTCTGCCTCCTAGCCCCTCCTAGCCCCTCCTAAACCTCCTAAGTTATATAGGTCACCTCAGACAATAGCTGGGGCTGCTTCTCACTTCTCCCCTGTGAGAAGGGTTCTTGCTGGCCCCTTTCCTGGCAATAAACCTTTCTTTATTCTCTGTACCTGGATGTCTGCATTGTTTTTCCAGGAAAGTCTAATAATCTAACATGGACTTTCCTGACCAAGCTGGCTTTGAAGTATGATCCTTAGATCCCTGCCTCCTGAATAGCTAAGATGAACAGATGTGAGCTATCAGTGCCCAGCCTGGATATATTTCTTTCTTTCTTTCTATCTTTCTATCTTTCTTTCTTTCTTTCTTTCTTTCTTTCTTTCTTTCTTTCTTTCTTTCTTTCTTTCTTTCTTTCTTTCTTTCTTTCTTTTGGTTGTTGTTGTTGGGGGTGGGGGTGGGGGACTGGGTGCTGTCCTTCAGCTCTTCAGCTCAAGGCTACCACTCTAGCACTTGAGCCACAGTGCCACTTCCAGTTTTCTGAGTGGTTTATTGAAGGAAGAGTCTCACGGACTTTTTCTGCCTGAACTGGCTTTGAACCATGATCCTCAGATCTCAGCCTCCTGAGTAGCTAGGTTTATAGGTGTGAGCCACCTGGTGCCCAGCTCTGGATACATTTCTTAATCTCTTTCTTCCTGGCAGTAAACCATTCTTTGTTCTCTGTATCTGGATGCCTGCGTGGTTCTCTGGCAAAGTCTAATTAATCTTTTTTTTGAAGCTTTCACAAAGGCCTGTCTTTTACTTAAGTAATAATGTTTTCCTGACTGGCCAAGTTCTATTTTGAATAGAACAATATCCTTGCAGGTGTACCAAAGGATTATATCTTCAAATTCTAGCACTATAGTATGATTTCCCCTACCCCCTAAAAAAGTGGAGTTGGAGAGACAGAGTATAGGAATTATTTACAAATTATCACTAAAATCATTTTCTGCCAGGACTTAATTAATCAGGCAACATTTTATAATTCATTCTCAATTAACAAATATATAGAGCTGATGATAGGAATATTGTGGCGTGATACACTTGTTTTCTGCAAGCAGAAAACAGTTAATGAGACACTTATATTAAAGAGCAAGTTGGGCACAGTGGCACAAGCCCCTTACAGGCTACGTGGGAGAAGTAGGTAGGATCATGGACAAAAGCCAGCCCAGGTAAAAAGCACAATACTGGGTTAGGAAGGTGGCTCAGTGGTAGAGTGCTTGCCTTGCATGCATGAGGCCCTGGCTTCAATTCCTCAGAACCACATAAGCAGAAAAAGCCAGAAGTGGAGCTGTGGCTGAACTGGTAGCAAGCTAGCCTTGAGCTGAAGAGCAGAGGGATATCTCCCAGGCCCAGAGTTTAGCCCCCACAACTAAAAAAAAAAAAGCACAATACCATATCTGGAAAGGATATGGGAATGGAGAAATCAAATGGTCTATTAATAAAGGAATAAGGGCTAAAAGCATGGGAGAAGTGGTAGAGCACTTGTCTAGCAAGCCGGAGCCCTGAGTTTAAACCTTACCACTACCAAAGAATAAAAATGACACAAAATATCCAGCCAAGTGCCAGTGGTTCTCACCTGCCAGCCAGATCTGAGAATCGTGGTTCAAAGCCAGCCCAGGCAGGAAATTCCATGAGACTCTTAGAGAAAATGGAAATGGCATTATGGCTTAACTGTTAGAGTGTTCACCTTGAGCAAAAGAAGCTCAGGGACAGGTACAGAACTTGAGATCAAGCCCCAGGACCAGCAAAAAAAAAAAAAAAAAAAGAAAAAGAAAAAATCAAATCCACATGACATAACTTCATAAAACACATTTCAGAACACAATAAGATTATATCCATTATCTCTGGTCTTTATCTATGCTACTGATACAGATCTGTAAGGTTCAAAATAATATTAAGTGAGAAGAAGGGCTCTATTCCAAGAACAACTATCAAAAAATGAAGAAGAGAGCCGGGCTCTGGTGGCTCACGCCTGTAATCCTAGCTACTCAGGAGGCTGAGATCTGAGGATCGCAGTTCAAAGCTAGCCCGGGCAGGAAAGACCGTGAGACTCCTATCTCCAATAAATCACCAGAAAACCGGAAGTGGCGCTGTAGCTCAAGTGGTAGAGTGCTTGCCTTGAGCTGAAGAGCTGAGGGACAGCGCCCAGGCCCAGAGTTCAAGACCCACGACCGACCAAAAAAAAAAAAAAATGAAGAAGAGATCAAAACCCAATAAACTACTAACTTAACATGGAGGTGAATATTGACTCAGAGTTCTAGGCCATGTTTTAAGCCAAGTTGTAGGAACAGTTCTATAACTGTTGCTCAAACTCAATTTCATATGAATCATAAGGGAGAAAACTCATAACCATGTAACTGATGGGGTAATGCCTTTATTTGAATTTAACATTATTCAACACCAGAGACTGCATACAGTACAATAAGCACATATATAAATGAATATAATTACACATATTACATTTAATATTATACATATATACCGCATATCGATCATATATAAATTTGGAACATATACCAAAATAAAATAATAAATAATTTCTTCCTATTTAGCTAATTTGCTTGACTTTTTTTGTCTGTCATGGGCTTTGAACTCAGGCCTGGGTGCTGTCCCTGAGCTCTTTTGCTCAAGGGTAGAAGTCTACCACTTTAAACTATAGCACCACTTCCAGATTTTGAGTGGTTCATTAGAGATAAGAGTCTCACAGGGACTGTTATACCCCCAGCTGGCTTCAAACTGCAATACTCAGATCTCAACCTCCTGAATACTAGGATTATAGGCATAAGCCACAGTCTCTCGGCTGGCTGTTTGATTATTTTGCTTTTAAGGATTACTGCCAACGTCTGGGATATAAAAAGAAAGAAAAAAATCACAGCATGCCTATAATCCTAGCTATTCAGTAAGATGAGAATTACAGGATTGTGGTTCAGTACATGCAGTAAAGTCCACAAGACTCCATCTCTAAAATAAGCAACAAAATAAGCAACAAAAAACTGACTGGAGACATGGCTCAAGGGGTAGAGTACTAGCCAAGCAAATAAGTTGAGCAAACACAAGGCTGAGTCCAAACCCTTGCACCATTAATAAAAAAAAAAGTGTTATAGGCCTGACGCCCATGGCTCACACCTATAATCCTAGCTACTCAGGAGGCTGAGATCTGAGGATCACAGTTCAAATCTAGTCTGGGCAGGAGACTCATGTCTCCAATAAACCACTCAGAAACAGGAAGTGGCACCGTGGCTCAAATGGCAGAACGCTAGCCTTGAGAAGAGCTGAGAGCCAGGACCAAGCCCACCACCAACCAAAAAAAAAAGTCAATTATGTGCCTTTCTTGCAATGTAACTTAGATTACATCTGTTATCTAGCTTGTATCACATCTGCTGAGACTGACCTAACAGACTGACCTAACAGCTATGAAGATCTTCTGAGAAGGTAACTTATTAACTGAGGAAAGATTTCTTTAAAAAATAAAGGTGTGGTCTGGGAAGGTGGCTCAGTGGTAGAGTGTTTGCCTTGAATGCTTGAGACCCTGGGTTCGATTCCTCAGCACCACATAAGCAGAAAAAAAGCCAGAAGTGGCGCTGTGGCTCAAGTGGTAGAGTGCTAGCCTTGAGCTGAAGAGCTGAGGGACAGCGCCTAGGCCCAGAGTTCAGGCCCCATGAACGTACCCCCCCCCCAAAAAAAATAATAAAAATTTTAAAAAAGGTGTATGGTTTAGTATCTAAAAGATTCCCTGCCTTACACCTAGTTTTCTGCTGACCTAAAAAGGGGGGGGGAAGCTTTTGTTTCCAATAATGCATTTATATTCTTTTTTCCCCATACTGAGTCTTGAACTTCAGGCCTAAAACTCTTGCTCAGCTTTCTCACACAAAACTGGTGCTCTAACACCTGAGCTACAGCAGTTTCTCTATTTGTTTGGAATATCCAAGTTATTATCCTCTGACATCATCCATGCTGACACAAAAGATCTAAAAGGCAAACCAGAATGACAGCATAAAGATATTCAAAACAGCAAATGGAGATGGGTGGGGTGGCTCATACCTGTAATCTTAGCTACTCAGCAGGCTGAGATCTGAGGATCACGGTTCAAAGCCAGCCTGGGCAGGAAAGTCTGTGAGACTCTTACCTCCTATAAACTACTAGAAAACTGGAAGTGGCGCTGTTGCTTAAGTGGTAGAGCACTCGCCTTGAGCTGAAAAGTGCAGGGACAGTGCCCAAGCCCAGAGTTCAAGCCCCACTACTGACCAAAAAACAAAAAAAATAACAACAACACAAAACAGCAAATGGACACCTGTCATGTCTGTGGCCAATGGGCAGAGCAATTTATTAAGCCAGCATAGGTAGTTTAAGTAAGGCAGTGTAAAGGAAAGATCTCTGGAATCTGGGCTACAGTTTTCTGATGTCAGCTAAGTCCTGGCTAAGCTCTGTAACCTGACTGTATGACCAAGGACAGCTCTGTGACTATCTTCAATAATGGCCAACAACAGAGACTGACCCATGACCTCACGGAGCATAGGGAAGACAGCCTCTAGGCTGTGCTCTTTCTGAGGACTCTTAAAGTAGCTTTTTTCAAGGGATTCACTGAAGAGCTGCTCTGTACAAATCTTTGTCTAAATCTTGACAAAGATTAGAGAAAAATAGAAACATGAAGATGCCTCTATCATATTATAGATACTTAAGGCTGGGGACACAAATCACAACTATTAGATCATTTTACAGGCAAAAGGAATGATACAATAGAATGAAGACCACTCCAGCTTTCAGTCCTCTTGTCCTGAGACAGTAAATGGGCTGCAAATTGATACTATGAGACAGAATTGGCAAGTTGTACTGACATTTTCTCCCAATTCCTGTGACAGTCATTTCTCCCATTTAGTTTGAAAACTATTACCAAAGTGAAAGATGAGGTGAGAAAATCCTTCTCAGAGAAAGTAGCTATAAAAAACATGGGGTAGTTTATTTACAAATTCAAAACATTGGAATGACACTGTTAAAGCATTCACATTTTCAAAATTAAAAAATAAGAAAAGAAAGCCAGGTGTCAGTGGCTCCCACCTGTAACCCTAGCTTCTCAAGAGGCTGAGATGTAGAGAATCCAGGTTCAAATCCAGCTGGGGCAGCAAAGTCTGTGACACTCATTTCCAATGAATCCCAGAAAAAAACAGGAGTGGGGCAGTGGCTCAAGTGGTAGAGTGCTATCCTTGAGCCAAAGGAGCTGAGGGACATTGCCAAGGCCAAGTGTTTAAACCCCATGACATGCAAAAAATGGCAATAACTCCATGTCTGTGTATATATGGCTGTATTTTTATTGGTGAAGCTCCTGAGTAGTAGCTATGATGAAAGGTACTAAACTAGGAAATGTACTTGGAATATAATTATTTTATATGACAGTGGATGTTCCAGGGCTCTCCTAACTGTTCCCCATTTAGCCTGAGGGTTTCTCTGTACCCCAGGCTGTGGAAGGAAGTCTGACTCATTGTTTGAACAGTGGACCAACCAAAAGGCCACTTGGGTACAACTATGCAACAAATATCTCCATCTGGGCCAATGGCTATGGATAAGTGTAGGTGGCCACTGAAGGCCAGGAGATACACGCTTCTTTGTACTCCAAGCTATATTTTACCCAGTCCTCTTTTTTGACAAAAATCCTTCAATTCTGCCTCATCCTGTGGCAGGTAAAGTTCCATGCACTTATCCTGCCTGTGTGAGATTATACTCCAAAGTTCAAATGAACTTCTAAATTTAACTCAAGAGTCTAACACAACTAAGGAACTGAACCCAATAAAAAATTTCATTATGGGCGATGATGAGCCAATGATGCTTCTTCAAGGATTCCAAAGGCTCTGGTGGCTCATGAAGGTACTGCCACCTATGCAGAGTTCTATATCTCTTCCTAAGTATAGAAATATGAGAAAACATCAGCAAACATTCATCTTAGAATTTCCCCATAAATATTTACAGTGTCAGAGCTTTTTATCTCTGTAGGAACCTTACTCAAACCCATAGAGTTTCTACTGGAGAGAAAAGTCCTACCCATGTAGGGGCCCAGCCTAGAGCTGTTGCTCAAACTCAATTTCATATGAATCATAAGGGATAAAAACCATAACCATATGGGGTAAGGCCTTTATTTGAATTTAACATGTTATTGAATATCAAAGACTTCATATGGTACAATAAGGACATATAAATTAATATATTAAACATATATTACATTTAATATTACAAATACATATTGCCTATCTATCACATGCCTATTACATAGCTATTGCATATTTACTCCATATATTACATATCTATTCCATGTACATGTATAATATATTGTATATTTTAATGGACATGGGAAAGCTTTGTAATACTTATGTTCTTTGTCATTGGCATTAAAATAAAAAAGAATTCACTGGAAATTCCTTCATTCAGTTGAAGTTTCTAGTCATCATTCATTGACATAGGATCCAGATTCAACTGGGTGACTAGGAAACACTGAGCGCATGAGTGCCTGAGGGCCTGGAAGGGAGAGAGTCCTGAGGCTCTATCTATAGAGGAGGGTAATAGGTTTCTGATATTTATCTCTGTAACCTGTCCTCTTCTCACATTCCTTCACCTTACATCTAGCCATTAGCTTCTGTCACTCCTCATATCTGCATCAGTTGAGTATTCACCCATAATTCTGCATGAAAGCAGCAGTCTATAATCCCTGGACTCTGTGTTTCTGCAAATCCTGGAGGATGTGACACAAAGTAAGGGAACAGATAACCCCAAGCCAGAGGGGTCTGTCCAAATCTGGTACTACTCTGCAGTTTCAGAATGTTCATTGGCCACTATTAATTTGTTCAATTTAATTATCAGCCCAAGGCCATCCAGGGCAGGAAAAGATGAGACTCCATGTCTAAGTAACCAGTAAAATGCCAGACTAGAAGCATGGCTCAAGTATTTTAGTGCTATTCAAACAAGCCAAGCAAATCTGAGCCTTGAGTTCAAACCCTACTATTGACAAAAATAAGTTTATTAATTCATGAAGATTTTATATTGGCCTAATTCATTTCTCATAAATCCAGAACTTAAATGAATGTGTGATTGTGTACAAAAACCCCCTACTATGTACATGGGAGTGAGTGAGCTTGTAAAGTAAAATAAAAAGTTTTGATGTAACTGCATAATATATGTATATTATGCATAATATATGTATATTATATAATATCTACTCAACTTGATATGAAAAAGTATCATATTTATAAATATTAGGACAAATCAGTTTTAATATGATTATACTGTTCTAAAGGTGCTAAAAATGAACTTTCTAGTGTTTGTCCCATTCCATGGTTTTCTTAACATGATAAATCTAGTATATATAGCTTAATTAGTCTGAGAAATTAGTAAAAGCTTAGAGACAACATTAAAAAATACCAGAAAATGAGATTTCATGAAACATACCTTTTAGACATATAAGAGACATTCAATGCCAAAAGTTAATTCAATAAAATAATGCAGAGGAATACACACAAAATAAAAGTATTGAAAGACCCCAGACCCCCTGGGGTGCTTTCTTCAATGGGAGGGCACCCCAAGAACCAAGACTCCAAACCAGCAGCTGCAATAAGCAAGAGGAGTTTATTTGGCGTTTGCGCAAAAGGGTTCTCTGTCCAGGGCAGACAGGGAGCCCTGAGCAGCTGTTACAGGCACTTTTAAAGACAAAAGCCCCAGGATTAGCATAAGACCCCAGGTTCCCCGGGATTGGCTCAGTTTACTACACGGGGAAGTTTATAACACTCTTTGTAATAAGACAATTAGTGCAGACAAAGGTAGGCACTCTGGGAGATAAAGGGTTAGGAGATTTACAGTGTTACAGGTTTGTGATTGATTAACAATTTGGCCTAGTCTGCAGAGCTCACCAGATGGCCCTTATCTTGAGCCCCCTAAACTGGGAATTTCTGCACAGGAATGCCGAGGAACATACTCTTTGTTCCTTATCTTGGGTCCCATTTGGCCATTTGGGGAAATTATTTGTTAGCTCTTTATTTACGACTACAGGGCTTGTCCCAGGGCCGACACCTAGACTCCTAGACTCCGAAGCTTTTTCTATATCTCCAGGGAGGGGAAGGGTCAGTGCTAGCAAGTTTACAGAAGCAAAACCAGCAGTTAGCATTTGTAAAAATGTAACTGTAATTTTTAATCTTTCAGTATCAGAGGTCTAATACAATTTGTTTGTGCCTTGCAGCTGTCTAGGTGTTTAGTACTGCTCTGGCAACAAATACTAAACTTTAAATACATAACATATATTAATATTACATTAAACATATTAAATGTGTATTAATTAATATATGACATAATTTAATATATTTATATAA
This sequence comes from Dipodomys merriami, assembly GCF_024711535.1. Classification (NCBI taxonomy): domain Eukaryota; kingdom Metazoa; phylum Chordata; class Mammalia; order Rodentia; family Heteromyidae; genus Dipodomys; species Dipodomys merriami. The sequence goes on along the minus strand of NW_027206409.1, from coordinate 427,678 downwards.
TTATGTTGTATACATTTATATTATATTATAATATACTTCATTTTATTAAATATATTTATGTATTGTGCTATACATAAATATATATTTAGTATTATTTTATAATTATTATATATATATATATATATATATATATATATATACACACATTTTTTTTGGTCAGTCGTGGGGCTTGAACTCTGGGCTTGGGCCCTGTCCCTGCGCTCTTCAGCTCAAGGCAAGTGCTCTACCACTTGAGCCATAGTGCCACTTCTAGTGGTTTATTGGAGATAATCTCATGGGCTTTCCTGCCAAGGCTGGCTTTGAACCATGATCCTCAGATCTCAGCCTCCTGAGTAGCTAGGATTACAGGTGTGAGCCACCAGCACCCAGCTTAATGATTATATTTTATATAATATAAAGTATATATTAATTTGTTCACTATATATAATTAAGATTATATATCAGTGCCCTCCTGGCTTGACAGTACCTTCCAAACCTCAGGAAAAGTTTATCATAATAACCTGGCTCTAGACTGACATTTACAATTCGTTTTAGCTATAGAGAGTGCACAACCTCTTCCATATTAAATTAAAATCTATTTAACATCCAAATACCTCACTCTGCCTGACAATCATCTTTTACTTTACAAACCAGAGTATCTTTCTGGACATGCATGTCCCGACTGAAGATGGATGGAGTCTGCTGGACAGAGGGGTGTTCATTTGTTTCCTCCTCGAGTCTCATTCATATTTTTTGTATGTTTTTGTATGTGGGGCACTGGCACTGGTGCTCACGTCTCAGGATTGGCACAAAAATAAAGAGAAAATGAAAAAGGAGGAACATGGAGGGGAAGTCCAACAAACTTTTTGTGTGTTTTTGTTTTTGTTTGGTTCATCATTTATGGGGCAGTGGTGCTCATTCTAGCTCCCTCAGGAAGCTGAAATCAGGAAGATCTCAGTGGGAGTCCAGCCCTAGAAGGAGGAAAGGCCATGAAAAGCATGTCTCCAAACAGCTAGCTCAAGCTAGAAGTAGAGCTGTGGCTCAACTTTTAGATCGCTACCATGGAGTGAAAAAACTGAGGGAACAGCGCAACTCAGACCCTGCGCTCAAATCCCAGGAGTAGGAAAAAAAGAAAGAAAGAAAAAAGGAAAGAAAAAAGAGAAAGAGAATGTAAGGCAGATCATTACAAAGTTTTTGTGGGTTTTTTGTTTGTTTTGTTTTGTTTTGTCCAGTCCCAGAGCTTGAACGCAGGACCTGGGAACTATCTCAGAGCTTCTTTTGCTCAAGTCCAGTGCTCTATCTACCACATCACCAACACCCCAACAAATTCAACTCAGGCCCTGAGTTCAAATCACAGGAGTTGCAACAAGATAAAAAAAAAAAAAAAAGAAAAATGAAAAGGAAGAGGATAGAGGGAGATCCAATAAAATTTTTGTGCCGTTTTTGTTTTTGTTTTTGCCAGGCCTTGGGTTTGAAATTAGGGCCTGGGAAATGTGCCTGAGATTTGTTTGCCCTATGCTGGCATGCTACGATTTCAACTACAGCTGAACTGGGCAACCCAGGCCCTAGGTTCAAATCCCAGGACTGTAAAATGAGTGGTGTGGAGATCACAATAAAAGGTTTACATATTTTGCCCCCTTCAAAATACTGAAGCATTTTCTCTTTGCCAGTCTTGGGTCTTGACCTGGGAACTGTCTGAGTTTTCTTAGCACTAGGCTGGGGCACTACCACTTGTCCCACAGACAAACTGGGCAGTTGAGGCCCTTTGTTCAAGCCCCAGGACTGGCAAAAAACAATGGCCAGGAGGTCTCAACAAACATTCTATGTTTGCTTTATGTTCCCCCCCCCCCCCTTTGCCAGTCATGGGTCATAAAGTGAGGGCCTCGGGACTGTGCCTGACCTTTTTTTGCTCAAGACTGATGCTCTATCACTTGACACACAACTTAAACAGGAAACCAAGACCTGAGTTCAAATCCCAGGAATGGCAAAAAAAAAAAAAAAAAAAAAAATTAGAAAGAAAATGGCAAGGAGGTCCCAACAAACATTTTAGGTGTTTTTTTTTGTTTTTTTTTTTTTTTTTTTGCCAGTCATGGGGCCTGAACTCTGGGTCTGGGTGCTGTTCCTCAGCTCTTCAGCTCAAGACTAGCGCTCTACCACTTGAGCCACAGGGCCACTTCTGGCTTTTTCTGCTTATGTGGTGCTGAGGAATCGAACCCAGGGCCTCATGCATGCAAGGCAAGCACTCTACCACTGAGCCACCTTCCCAGCCCCCATTTTAGGTGTTTTTAAAAAATTCATTATTTATTTATTTTGGTGCCAGTGCTAGGGCTTGAAGTCAGGGGCCTGGGAATGGTGTTTAAATTTACTTTGTCTTATGCTGGCACAATAGCACTTGACCCACAGCTGAATGAGACAACCCAGACCCTAAGTTCAAATTGCAGGACTGGCCAAAAAAATGGTGAGGAGAACCCAACAAACTCTCTAAGTTTTTTGTTTGTTTGTTTGTTTTCAGCCCCAGGGCTTGTTCTCTTTCCCAGTCCTGTGGCTTGAAGTCAGGGCCTGGGAAAAGTGTATGAATTCCTTTGCCATATGCTGGTGCAAGAGAACTTGACCCACAGCTGAACCTGGCAACACAGGCCCTAAGTTCAAGCCCCAGGACAGGCAAAAGAAAACAATACTGGGAAAGTGTATGAGTGATTTATTAATATTGTTGTTGTTATTATTAAAAGAATAAATGGCATTTCATTCCTCAAATGATTCACACGGTCATCCTGTTGGCAGCCAGGCCATATTTATTAGCAGATTCTCTTTCTCAGAGAACGCTATGGTGCCATGAGCCTGAGGGCAGCTGGAGGAGTCACCCTGGGCTATGCCTGCCTTTGTACCCTAAAATAGTCAGATTGACCCCTCATGGTCATCCCTGTGGGATCTGCCTTCCACGCCTGAGTTGGGAGGGCAGTTAGAGGCCCCCTCCTCTCTTCCCTTGCTCACAGTAGGCCGCCGTGACCACCGCCTGTGGTGGTAGGTCCCTGTGGTCTCCATGTCCACTGTGGGATCCATCATGGAGAGGCAGAGCCATCAGGTGCTAGGGCTCTGAAGACAGGAGAGGTTTGTGACCACTGCAGGGAACAGAGGTCTGCCATTTTCCCACTCAGGCCAGTGATGGGCCTGTACTGTGAAGATGAGCATGGAGCATGATGTGGGCTTGCATGCAAATTCTGGGAAGCCACCACAAGTCAGCATGCTCAATGATGTCTGAGCACAACAAATCTCAAAATATGTGGCTTGGTGGATGAGATGGAGGGCAGGGAGGGGTGGAGAAAACAGAATTAAGCATTGCTCCATTTTTCCCTAATGTTTTCATTCATCCCTGCTCTGTAGACCAGACAGGAGACTCAGAGAGGTGATGAGACAAGGCGGTGGTCACACAGGAACAGAACTGGGATGCTATCAAGTCTGTTGGACTGCAGTGTCTAGCCCCTTCCTTCAGCATAAATTGGTGGTGTGGTCAGAGTCTGGAACTGGCTGTTTGTGCACAGAGCCAACTTTCAAATAACCCCTGTCCTTCCCCAACCTGAGAATATTTAGAACTTGTCACCTCTTGCTCTCTCCTCCTTTTCTACTTGAGGCTACGAGGGTCTGTGGACTCAGAGTCTGGGAGACTGGGTTCCAGTCTTCCCTCAGCATCTGTAAATTTATGAAGCCTTCATATATTCATAATGAAATTTCACCAGCTTAAACTTCTAAAGTCAAGTGTCTGATAACCCCTGCCTCAACTTGTAATTACCTTGAAGGACAGTGTGCCTAGTATTGCCCAGATCTTGCATATTTATGTGCTGGTCCTCAGGCTTGAAATCAAGTACTGGACTCTGTCCCTGAGCTTTTTTCTCAGGGACTTGAACCACAGATTTACTGCTGGCTTTTTTTGTGGTTAACTAGAGATAAGAGTCCCATAGACTGTCTTGCTCTGGCTGGCTTCAAACCTTTGTCCTCATATCTCAGCCTCCTGAGTAGCTAGGATTACAGTGTGAACCACTGGCATCCAGGAGCTCTTAGACATTTTAAGAGAAGTTAGAAGTATTACTGGGCACTGGTGGCTCACACCTGTAATCCTAGCTACTCAGGAAGCTGAGAATCTGAAAATAAAAACTCAAAGCTAGCTCAGTCTTTAAAACTCTTATCTCTAATAAACTTCTCACAAAAAGCCATAAGTCATGATGTAGCTCAAGTAGTAGAGCATCAGCCTTGAGCATAAAGAGGCTCAGGGACAGTACCCAGGTCCTAAGTTCAAGGCCCAAGACGGGCAAAAAAAAAAACCTTGTAGATGATGGAGGTTATAAACTTAGGGCTTCTTGTTCTTGCTTAGCTCACATGCTGATGGCTGGTACTCTGTCACTTGAGTCTTGTCTCTAGTCCAGCACTTTTGCCTCTAATTGGAGATGGGTGTCTTGTGGACTTATCTGCCTGAGCTGGATTTGAACACCAACCCTCCAGGTCTCAAGCTCCTGAGATGCTATGAATATAGATATGAACCATTGGTGTTGGGTTAGGAAGTGTAAATCTTTATATTAAATACATGTTTTAAAATGGCTCATGCCTGAAATCCTAGCTACTCAGGAGGCTGAGATGTGAGGATTGTAGTTGGAAGCCAGCTTAGTGTAGGAAAGCCTATGAAACTCTTATTTCCAATTAACTAAAAAAAAAAAAAAAACCCTGGGAAGTGGTGCTGTAGCTCAAGTGGTAGAGCGCTCGCCTTGAGCTGAAGAGCTGAGGGACAGCGCCCAGGCCCAGAGTTCAAGCCCCACGACCGACAAAAAAAAAAAAAAAAAAAAAAAAAAACCCTGAAAGTGGAGGTTTGGTGCAAGTGGTAGATTGTTAACCATGAGCATAAAAGCTCATGGCCCTCAGTTCAAGCCTCAAGACCAGCACAGTCAAAAAGATGAAAAAGATTTACTTCCATGTTATAGAACAGAATGTAAACAAAGCTACTGATTCTGGCATAATTTTAATTAATTAATAATGATTCCAAATAACCTATCCATTATCTGAAATTCACTCACATCATGGAATATTTCACAGTTGGAAGAAAAGAATAGGAAAATCTGTATGTATATGGTGTGATCTCCAGGATCGTTTATATAAGAAAAGCAAGGTGTAGCCCAATGCACTGAAAATTGCTATGCAAACTTGAAGCTGATGCCAGAATGCATGTACAAAGCATACTGCACTGTCTGCCTTTTGCTGAGGGGGTAGGAAAAAGAAGAGAAAGTGAGAGAAAGAATATTCAGTAACTAGGGACAAGAGGTTCATTGGCTAAACCAGTGTCTCTCTTGGTGAACAGCCCAGGTGAGTTAGCATAGTGGAACTTTTCCTGAATATTGAACTTAGATTCCAGCAAGAATTAGTTCTAATACTAGATCTGCTCGTAACAGCCATAATGACCTTTTCCCTTGCTGGTACCTAACACAGTTGTTATACATGGAATGATTTATGTGAGACTGGGACCCATTTGCCTGTCCATCATTGAATCCTAGCACCTGCTAAAGAGCCTGGTGTGTGATAGATTGGTTTGTGGGAAAAGAACCTTCTTTGTTTTGTGCTAGGGCCTTATTTCTTTCACTTGGCTTTTTCTGCTCAAGACTGTCTCTCTAGCACTTGAGTTTAATGGACTATTATGCCCAGGCTGGCTTTGAACCTCAATCCTAAGATCTCAGCCTCCCAAATAGTTTAGGATTACAGGCATGAGCACCAATGCCAGGCCTGGTAAGTTATTAAATATGTGTTGAATAGATGAGTAAATAAGTGTGAAAGGGGATGGCTGGTTAAGTTCTCTCATCTGAAAAATGGAAATGAGAATAGAACCTACCTAGGATTTGGTGGGAATTAGTGAGGTTATATCTGTAATTGCTTCCTTCTTTCCTGTATGTTCCTTGATCTCAGAGTGTGAGAAAGTCTAAATGGCTTAGCTAATCCTCTACCTTCTGATGCCAGCCAGGCAGATCCTAGGTCAACATCTAGCCCATAGAGGAGGTGGAGGCCAGCCCACAAAGCAGAAAATTTAGCCATTTTAGAACAGGGTGCCAATCAGGAGTTCTTTCTGCAGACATCTGAAATATGTCTCCTAGAGCAGGCCTAAAGGGGAATTATAAATTCCCATTTAGTAGGCAATAAAAAATCAGCATTCTTAGGTAACTTTTGTGTGGGAGGTCAGTTGGAGTAAAGACACAGATGATGTCAGGGGTTGAACTGTGTTACTTCTCAGCTCCATTTTCCTCTGACTTTTTCTCAGAAAAAATTAGGGGCTTGGTATTCTTACTCTGGAAAGTTTGAGAATTGTGTAGAACAATAAGATAAGGTAGGGGTGATCGCAAGGGATAATGTAGTCACATTAGGCTAGAAACAGTATGGGCTGCTCAGCCCTAGAACTGTCAGGTGCTGGGAAGGGCAGTGATGGAAACCCAGAGACAAGGTAGTTTCAAGAAGGTTGTGTGAGAGGAACTGGGGCATTGCTTGTGGACACAGCCAACCTGTGGCACAATGCTAGATAGAGATCTGGAGAAAAACAAACCACCACCAACAGAACATCACTTTACTGTGGCTCTGAGCCCATTCTGTCCAGTGACAGTAGAAAAGACTTCTGTGCATGCATTTGTCAAGAGAGAGATGAGGGGAATCTGGGATAGAACACTTGAGCTTCTGTCCTCTGCTTTTAATGGGTCAGAGAGGATGTGTTAGCTTGGAGTGGTCTCAGTTTATGATCAAAGGTCAGATTCAAGAGGTAAGTAACAGGATATCAGGAAGCAGTATGGATTAAGGATACTCAGGGACAGGTCTTCAGCCAGGTGTAAGTGGCTCATGCCTGTAATCCTAGCTACTCAGGAGGCTGAGATCTGAGGATCATGGTTCAAAGCAAGCCCGGGAAAAAGTCCCAGTAAGACTCTTCTCTCCAATTAGCCACTCAAAAACCATAAGTAGTGCTGGGGCTCAAGTGGTAAGCACCAGCCTTGAGCACAAAGGGGCTCAGGAACAGCACCCAGGCCCTGAGTTCAAGCCCCATATCAAAAAAAAGAAGAATAGGTCTTCACACTGATCACTAGGGTAATGTCATGAACTTCCTGATGTCCTGTTATCTATCAGAATCCTGTGTAAACACAACAGGGCAAACAAACAAACCAGCAGCTTTCTGCTGGCATCAGGCTTTCCCTGCACACACCATTCAATCATGCTTTCTGCAATAGTCTTAGTTCCCAAGGGGCTCCTGAGTACCACAGGAAACCTTGGCCTTGACAGGTCCCCTACCTCCTCCCCCTGAACCCAACAGGAAAACAAAACAAAGAAGCTCAGGGAGGTATTCTGTATGGTCTGGCTGAGCCTAAGCAAGATGTCCTGGATAAGCCTCACATGGAGACTTACATCCAATACTGTCTCATCTGAATGGAGAGGCTACTATTTCCTTGACTTAGTCTACATAACACCTGCAGAATTGCACCTCTTGTTTCACATTTGCCTTCTGGAGTCCAGATGCTCCCCTCTGGACTGACCCCTGTAGCCAGAGAATAGAGTGTTCTGATTGTCTAAGCCAGCAGGACAGGGTGGAGTCAGTTCTGATTAGATTGGAGCTGTCTCCTTTCCTGGCCTGTTTCCTAACAAGGACCAGTCTTATCTTTCTGTGGCTCCTACACTCACCAGCCAGTTGCTATCCAACAAATTCAATCTTTTCATCCATGGCAGACCCCTTATTGCCAGCAAAGACCACCATGCCCTGCTTTCTGTATATCCTTTGACATTAGAGCCAGAGCAAGATCTCTCTGGTCCCACAGAAGTTTGCTGGAAGGTGCCATCTAGTGGAATGTCAGCTGACCTACTGCTTAAATGAAAAGGCCTAGTGGTGTTTTAAAGCTCCGAAAACAATTGGTGGGACAGTGACCTCTCAAAATGACCATCAAGAGAAATCACTAGGCTATGGCTGGGTCAAGTTCCAGCCTTACTGATTTATTGGCCTGGGATAGAGGGTGAACAACTAGGATTTGTTTTTATTTGTGTGTGCTGGTACTAGGGCTTGAACTCAGGGCTTAGGCACTGTCCCTTAGCTTTTGTGCTCAAGGCTAGCACTCTCTCATCTGAGCCACACCTCCACTTCTGGTTATTCGCTGGTTAAGTGAACATAAGAGTCTCAGAGATTTCCCTGTTCTGCCGAGCTTTGATACACCATCCTCAGTTCCCTGTCCCCTGAGTAGCTAGGATTACAGGTATGAGTTAAGCCACCAGTGCCCCAGGGTTTTTGGCTCTTTTTTTTTGCCAGTCCTGGGGCTTGAACTCAGGGACTGGGCACTGTCAAGCTTCTTTTTGCTCAAGGCTAGTGCTCTACCACTTTAACCACAGTGCCACTTTTGGCTTTATTTACATAATACTAAGGAATCAAACCCAGGACTTCATTCATGCTAGGCAAGCACTCTAAGGTGGTTCCCAGTCCTATATCCAGGGTTTTTTAAGTACATTTCTTTTTTTTTTTTTTTGCCAGTCATGGTGCCTGAACTCTGGGCCTGGACACTGTCCCTCAGCTCTTCAGCTCAAGGCTAGCGCTCTACCACTTGAGCCATAGCACCACTTCTAGCTTTTTCTGCTTATGTGGTGCTGAGGAATTGAACCCAGGGCCTCATGCATGCAAGGCAAGCACTCACACCACTGAGCCACCTTCCCAGCCCCTCCAGGGTTTTTAAAGTCCTTAGCAGATTCTAACATGCAGGACTGGGTCCTGCATAGTATCCAACTCCCTCATTTATAGGGGTGCCCACAGAAGGGAGACACCCTTAAAGAAATTCAGATTGCTAGGAAGATCCTTTTGACTGGCACTCCACATCTAAATTTAATTTGTACTTTGTTCTTCCTCATACGGAAATGAAAAGTAATTTAACAGGCAACACTCTGTTTTCTAAGTTCTGACAATTCTGTGATAGGGCCAAGAGGCTGGTTCTCTTTATGTATCTAATGTCTGCAGCTGACTCTACTGGCTGATGTACTGTCCCGACCCGCAGGACTTCAACGAGGTTGGTGAACCTAAGCGAGAAGGAATGAAGGGACAAGAGACACGAAGAAGGACAGCAAGACAAGGATTCTGATCAAGCTGCCAAATTTTATTTTTCACACTGGGGTATTTATATGCTTAGAATAAGGAAGCTTTTTCATTGGGCGTAGCAGCTGCAGGATGCTTGCTTAGGGCAGTGTGAAAAGGTGGTCAATAGCAGCTACCTGGTCTTTGTTTGGGGCAGGATGCAAAGACCAGATTCTGTAAATAGCCTCGAGAGATGTTCCAGCGAGATAGTCAAGCTTATCATGCAGAGAGACTCCCTGCAGGGCTCTCAATAATGTACTACCAAATGACACAGTCTATTTATTTGAGATTTGTAGCCTTCTCCGTTTGCTTTTTCAGAGACTAGCCTCCTTGAGGCATCTTACAGTATCTTTTTTTCTTGGTCATTCATGGGGCCTGAACTCTGAGCCTGGGCACTGTCCCTCAGTTCTTCAGCTCAAGGCTAGTGCTCTACCACTTGAGTAGTGCCACTTCCAGCTTTTTCTGCTTATGTCGTATTGAGGAATCGAACCCAGAGCCTCATAAATGCAAGGCAAGCACTCTACTATGAGCCACCTTCCCAGCCCCTCTTGCAGTGTCTTGATTGAATAATTTCCCTTTACAGTTGGCAGGTTTGGTTGATTTAATTGGCATTGTATTTTGGAAATGACAAAGTAGACTCCAGGACACAGAGAGGCAATTCCCTAACTAATGGTCATTTCAAATACATACCCTGAAAGTCTCTTATTTTTATTCAAAGTAGGAGCTAAAATTCCACTAAATACAGACTCTAGAGTGGTGTTCTCTGTCTGACCCTTTTACTCCCATCCTGCTTTGCAAGACTGTGCCCCAGAAGTTTAAATAAAAGGATTTGAAAGAGGGCTACGAATGTGGCTCAGTGGTAGAGTGCCTGCCTGGTGTGCATGAAGCCCTGGGTTCAATTCCTCAGTACCATACATATAGAAAAGGCCAGAAGTGGTGTTATATAGCTCAAGTGGTAGAGCACTAGCCTTAAGCACAGAGAGGCTCAGGGACAGCCCAGGCCCCAATTTTAAGCCCCAGGACTGGCCAAAAAAAAAAAAAAAAAAGAAGACTTGAAAGAGCTGGGACCTGGCAGCTCATGCCTGTAACTAGCTACTCAAAAGGCTGAGATCTAAGGATCATGGTTTGAGGCCAGCCTAAACAGGAAGTATGGGAGATGCTTATAACCAATTAACCACCAAAAACACCAGAAATGGAGCTGTGGCTCAAGTGGTATAATAGAGTGATAGCCTTGAACAAAAAACCTCAAAGACCTGAGCTTGAACCTGAGTTCAAGCTCCAGGACTGGTGGACATGCACGCGCACACCTGTACACACACACACACACACACACACACACACACACACACACACACACACACACACACACACACACACACACACACACACACACACACACACACACACACACACACACACCCAGTTCAAGCTCCAGGACTGGTGGACATGCACGCGCACACCTGTACACACACACACACACACACACACACACACACACACACACACACACACACACACACACACACACACACACACACACACACACCAAAGCAGAACCCTAAATGCAATTTGTAAATAAATGATACTAATTCTTAAAAGGTTACCAATTATATGACGTGCTATAAAAGGAAAATTATATAGCCAGCACAAAAGTTATATACCCCATAAAAAGATCAGTGCTTGCCACAAGTAGGGTTGGGGAAAGAGGAAGAGGAATAAAGAGGGGAGAATAGAAAGGATTTTTTGTTGTTGTTGATCATGGGGCTTGACTCAGAGCTCATTCTGGTTTTTTGGTGGTTAATTGGAGATACCTGTCTTACAAACTTTTCTGACTGGGCTGGCTTTGGACTAGTAGCTGGGATTACAGGTGTGTAAGCCACTCCCACTGGGAATTATAAGCGAGAGCCACCACCACCTGTCTGTAAAGAATTTTTCTTTTAGGGCAGTGAAACTCTATACAATTCTGCAATGGTGAACATGTCATTACACAATTGTCCAGAGCCAATGAATGCACAACACTAAGTGTGAACCCGAATGTTCACTATAAGCTCTGGATAATAACTTGTTAAGTAGTGTAGTTAATAATGTAGTAAGATAAGAATCTCACAGACACCCACTGTTAGTGACTCAAGCCTGTAATCTTAGCTACTCAGGAGGCCGAGATCAGAGGATCAGGGTTCAAAGCCTTCCAGAGCAGAAAAGTCAGTGAGTCTCTTCAATTGATCACAGAAAAGGCAGGAAGTGACTTTCATCAATATTAGTATGCATGCTTTCATGAGTGTGTGTGGGAGGAGGTGTAAAGGAATACAAAACATCTAAGTACCTTCTGCTCCATTTGGTTGGGAACTTAAAATTGCTCTAAAAAATAAAGGCTACTAAAACCAAACAAGAAATAGCAAAATGTGCACATGGTCCTCCTCTTGAGGCTTACAGCTCAATGGGAAAGCCCAATGTCAAGTGTTTAACAGCAACCATTAATGGTGTGTCCTTGAGTAAGGAAGCCAAAGTTAAAAGTACACACAGCAGGGTGTGGTGGCTCATGCCTGTAATCCTAACTACTCAGGAGCCTCTGGTTGGTGGATCTTGGTTTGAACCTGGCCTAGACAAGAAAGTCCAAGACACTCTTATCTCCAAATAAGCATACATACACACACTCACAAACACACACCAGAAATGGAGCTGTGGCTCAAGTAATAGAGAGCTAGCTGTAAGTGCGTGCATGCACACACACACACACACACACACACACACACACACACACACTCACCAGAAATGGAGCTGTGGCTCAAGTAATAAAGAGCTAGCTGTAAGTGCATGCATGCACATATGCACATACACACACACACACACACACAACATAAGAAGTGTGGGAGGGGAGATTATTTTCTTTTGTCCAAGGAGATCAGGATTCTCCAGGAATGTGTTAGTTGAGCTTGGTGAGCCCCAAGAGAGGAGAAGGACTCACTGGAGATCCAGAGACACACATTTTTTCAGGCTTGCTTTTGGCTAAGCAGATCTCTCAGTTTCCAGCCTGGAAATCACACCATTACACTCTTCCTGATTTAGTAGATAAGGAAATGGGGGCTAAAGATTTCTGATGATTAGGTGGGAAACTGGAGACACAGTCTGTGAATAAGCAGTTCGTTAAACAATATTAAAAACAAGCCATGCACTGGTGACTCATGCCTGTCATCAAAGCGACTCAGGAGGCTGAGATCTGAGGATTGTGGTTCAAAGTCAGTCTGGGCAAAAAACCTTATCTTCAATTAACCAGTTAAATAACAACTACAATGAAAAGCCAGAAATGAAGGTGTGGCTAAGTGGTTGAGCAGAAAACTAAGCAAGAGAGCAAGCCCTAGTACCAGCACACACATAAACACAATCAATCAATCAATCATTTTGACCCATATACAAGTGCCTCTAGCCTGGTGGATCCATTCTTCTTTCACAACCCTTGGCTCAAGGCTTTAGCCTCATTAGCTTGAGGTCCCATGATGAATGGCATTAGCATTGAAGATCCCTAAAAATTCCAAGGTAAGGACAGATAGTAGGAAAGGTTTTGTATCCTCACCAGGAAGGTTGAAGACCTGCACCTGTTACTTCTCCTCTGGGTGACATTTCCAGTTACTAATAACAAGATGGAAAACTGGAAACACAGTCCATGTATAAGCAGTTTGTTAAAATAAATAAATAAAAAGGGACCTGGACCCTGGTGGCTCATGCCTGTAATCCTAGCTACTAAGGAGACTGAGATCTGAGGACCACTATTAGAAGCCAGATTTATTTTTTATTATTTTTTTTTATTTTTGCCAGTTTTGAACTCTGAGCCTGGGTGCTGTCCCTAAGTTCCTTTTGCTCCAGGATAGCACTCTACCACTTGAGCTACAGCACCACTTCCAGTTTTTTTTCTGTGATAAACTGGAGATAAGAGTCTCACAGACTTTTCTGCTCTGGCTGACTTTGAACTGAGTTCCTTAGATCTTAGCCTCCTAAGTAACTAGGATTACAGGTGTGAGCCACCAACAATAGGTAGCTCAAAGTGTAGCTGTGGCTCAAGTGATAGAGTGACAGTTTTGAGCAAAAAACTCAGGGACAGGACAGCACCCAGACCCTGAGTCCAAGTCCCAGAACCAAACAAAAAATAATTAAAAATGGGGTAACAAGGAGACAGTGGGAGGAGAGAGAGATTCACCATTTATCAGGTATATGTCAGGTGTGAACAGTCCACAGTGTAGGCTAGGAGCAGACAAGGCACCCACCCACGGCAAAAACCAATCATCTGTTTTGGAAAGCCCAATGACAATCAAGTAAATGCACAAATATATGAAGCAACCATAGTAAGATAAAAAGTGCAGGTCAGGGTGCTTAAAAGAGTCCTTGTGAATCCAGCACTGGTGGTTCACGCCTCCAAATATAACTATTCAGGAGGCTGAGATCTGAGGATCATGATTCGAAGTCAGCCTAGACAAAAACGTCTGTGAAATTCTTTTTTTTTTTTTTGCCAGTCATGGTGCCTGAACTCTGGGCCTGGGCACTGTCCCTCAGCTCTTCAGCTCAAGGCTAGTGCTCTACCACTTGAGCCACAGCACCACTTCCAGCTTTTTCTGCTTATGTGGTGCTGAGGAATCGAACCCAGGGCCTCATGCGTGCAAGGCAAGCACTCTACCACTGAGCCACCTTCCCAGCCCCAACGTCTGTGAACTTCTTATCTCAAATTACCTAGCAATAAGTTATAAGTGTCAGCTGTGGCTCAAGTGGTAGAATGCCAGCCTTGAGGGGGAAAAAAGCTAAGCAACAGTGCCCAGGTCCTGAGTTCAAATCCCAGAACACACACACACACACACACACACACACACACACACACACACACACACACACACACACACACACACACACACACACACACACACACACACACACACACAGGGTCTCTGTGAAGAGGTGGCATTGAAGCCAAGACCTGTAGGATGAGAGGGAGCCAGCCTTGGGGGCAGTATGGAAAAAAAAAAAAACAAAAAAAAAACACCAGTCAGAGGCAATAGCTAAGGTGAAAGTTTCTGGGCTGCAATGAACTCAGGACCAGGAAGAAGAGGTGTGTGGCTGGTTCTGAGTGAGAAAGAGAATGAGGGGAGGTGACATCAGAAACTTGGGGGGCAGCCAAACCCTGGTGGTTCATGCCTATAATTCTAGCTACTCAGGAGGCTGAGATCTGAGGATCAAGGTTCAAAGCCAGCCTGGGCATGAAAGTCCATGAGACTCTTATCTCCAATAAACTCTCAAGAAAAAGCTGGAAGTGATGTTGTGGCTAAAGGTGTAGCACTAGCCTTGAGCTCAAGGACAGGGCCCAAAGCACTGAGTTCAAGCCCCAGTCCTCACACTTCAGCTTCCTGAGTAGCTAACAGCCATCAGGGCTAGATAACACTTTATTATATATTATCTCATTTAATGCCCACGACAGTCCCAATAGGAGAGCTCAGTCCTGAAAGTACCAGTTCTGGTTCAGTTTCAGTCAGTGGTTACCTCTGGTTTTTCCCCCCTGGGAGTAGTCTTGTCACTGGGAGGAAGATGAAGGCCCAGAAGGCCCTCCCTCTGCTGGTGCAACCTATATTGTAAAAGTGATGAAAGAGGTCCAAGATTAAAGCTGGATTCTTAGAGCAAAGTCTCTATGGTGGGAAGACTGGGCTGGTGTGTGCAGCTTTGATCAAGTGACTGAGGGAAAATAAAATAAATAAATAAAATAAGACAAAACACCTCAAATCCAATTTCCTTTGGAGTCCTCTAGGGAGCTAGAGGAGGAGAGCGGAAGAGGAGACTCCAAATTGTTTCCTTCTTGTTATGACCTTCATTGCTATACTTTGCTCAAGCAGTAATTACTGAATGTAGTAGTTAAAATGTGCCTTTCCTAGGAAGGTCCTCCGTTTACCTTCCCATGGTTGAGGAGTGTATGAGCTAAAATCCTCAGGTCTCAGCTCTACTTGGGCTGCTTGGCCCAGGGAAGAGGGAGGACCCTTTTGCAAACTCCTGTGCCCAGAAGCAGAGCCAGGTTTCTGATTTTCAATAAAAGGAAGCAGGGGCTGCTAGAGATAAGGGTGTAATAGAATAGAGTGTGAGCTTGTAGTTCACACACTGTAAAGGAGGCTCAAACTGAGAGCTCCTCTGAGGAAAAATCAAGTAACTGGAGAGGAAAGTAGTTCATATTTTATTTAGATCAACCGGCTGGGGTAAAGCTTGCTGAGGCAGAACCACTGATCTACTCCCTGAGAAGATGGAGAGAGCCACACAAAGGTTTAGTTGTACATGTGTGTGTGTGTGAGTGTGCATGTGTGCACACTTGTGCTAGTGCTGGGGCTTGAACTTAGGGTCTTATGCCCTTGCTTGGCTTTTTCCCCAGGCAGATGCTCTACCACTTGGGCTAAACCTTCACTTGGAGCTTTTTTGCTAGTTGATTGCAGATAGGAGTCTGTCAGCTTTGTCTGCCCAGGCTGACTCTGAACAGGGATGTTCAGATCTCAGCCTCCTGAGTAGCTTTTGCAAATTTGCTCTTCTCTTCTCTAGAAAGTTCTTCCTCTTTCTAAACCTTTGGGTGAACCTGGATGCTTGATGGCTTCTGAGTGTAATTCTAGCTACTCAGGAGGCTGAGATCTGAAGATCCCTGTTCAAAGTCAGCCTGGGCAGACAAAGCTGACAGACTGGTCTAGAGCTGGGGGTGGTAAGTCACTAGGGTCAGTGGCCGAGCTGGAAAAGCAGAACATCAAGAGGGCATGTGTGGAGTGTGGCAGAGAATAGGGTATCAGGGAAGAAGCAGTTAAGGGATTAGCACTGGAGCAAGGAGTCCAGATTCTCTGTGGTCCAGGAAGTCTTTCTTCAGATCCCTCAGCATCGTGATGCACCCATTAGCAGTCTTGGGTGACTGCATGTTTGTTTAGTATTTCAGCCCAGTCATTTTAACTCCCAGGGCTTGGGGTTCCTGCACGTCCTCCTGGAGCCTGGTACAGGGTCTGGCATATGAGTGCCAGCTGATGCTTTGCCAAATAGGGCTGAATGGAGACAAACCCTGAACCGAAAGTTTGGAGAAGGGCTCCATGCACGGGCTGAGTGTCCAGAGGATGCGTGGTACTGGACCTGCATGTGGAAGGGGCCGAAGTACAGGTTCGGGTCACCTCCCCACCACTTTGGTAGGGAGAGCAGGCAGGTGTCACAGGGCAGAGGGCACTGACTGAACTCAGTTCTAAACATAAGTGTACACTCACCCAACATCTGGGGTCTTTGATAGGAAGAAACCCAGAGTTCGTGGAACAGTGCACACAGATCACAGTGTGGACCACATTCCATGGCTGAGGACACTAAGATCCCAGGGTCAAAGCAGGTCTTGGTGTTTTCAGGCCTGGGCCAAGGCAAGTGGAGAGCCCCAAACCCCTGCTGTGCATCGGCAGGGCTCCAGCAATAGAAGCAAAGCAGGAGGAGCTCAAATCCCTGGACCGAAACTTGCCCAGCAGACTTGAGGCCAGGATCAGATCCTGGGGTGCACAGGAACCGCACAAAATGCACCCGGTGCACCACCACTCAGTGTGCACCAGTCAGAGCCCAACAACCCAACTCTGGCACTTTCTTACTGCTTCTCCAGGTAGGGGAGCCGGGGCGGAGCGGGCTGCACCATTGCGACTCAGGAGGGGGGAGCCCTAACATCGGATGTCAGGGTCACCCCGGGTAGACTGAAACCCTTCACGAGAAGATGGAGATCGACGTCTACAGGTGTTTGCTAGAAAGTCTGTAAGAGGCTGTTGCAGGCCTGGCTGCTCCACGGTGCCCGACATCGGTGTTGGCGGAGAAGACCCCCCCCCCCATGGCGGTGACTTAGTGGTAGCATCCGGTTCCCTGGTTGGCGAATGTCAGGGCCAGTGCTGCAGCCGCTTGTGCTTGCAGAGCTGCTGCCGAAGCCGCCAGGCGTTCACGTGGACGGGCGCGGAGCCTGGAGTGGGTGGAACCGGTAGGGCGCAGCTGACTGTCCCGATGAGGCATAAGGAGAGAGAAGCGGCTTCTGCAGGCGGTGACTCTGGTACTGGTGGCCCTGGTCTTCCTGCCGAACATGGGGCTGTTGGCTTTGTACCACGTGCGGCAGCCAAAAGGCATGCCCGGGAGGGAGGTCGGGAGCAGCATGGTCTCCATGGTGGGACAGGTGAGTGCCTTGGGTATGGTGGGGCTAGGTGGGGCGATCTGGTTTCACTTCAAACCTTTGGCTCCTTCTCTCTCCTCCTCCTCCTGTCGGTGTCCTCAGAGGCAGCCCCTGAAGACTCTGCACTTTTTTCCATTCCTCCCCCACCCAGATGGGGTAAATTGAGGCTCCAAGGACAGGGATTTGTCCAATAAGCAGAGTCAGAATTAGAACCCAGGGCCCTTAGTGCCCATTATGAAACTCTTATTTCTATTTTCCATACTTTACAGTTTGCTTGCCTTTCCATTGCCCTCTCCTGTCCTCTGACCTTGTTCTCTTTCTGGGTAGTACCCTGTTTGCACAAGCCTGTATCCCCAGGGTGTGATTCTTTCTGTAGGACCGGTTCCCCCATCACTTCTGCTCCCCTCCCTCACCCCCACCTGCTGATCCTGCTGTTTTTACTCAGGTCAGTCCCTTTCATGTTTTGCCATTTGCACAGGGACCCCTGGAACTCCCTGCCCCTTTTCCCTATTCTTTACCTGTCCTATTTCTGTCTCAGATCCTGTGAATTCCTTGGGGAGTGAGTGCAAAGATCCTCTTGGAGCTTCTGGTTCCTTGGATGGGGTGAAAGGTCAATTTCTGGTTCTTGAGGAACTTGCCACCTTTGATCCTCTAGGAGTATAGAGGTGTCCAGGTAGAGGGATCCCCAAAAATTTCCAGATTGCTGTCCACTGAGGGCAGAATGCCACATACATTCCTTCTCTACTTCTTTCTGATAGGACGTGCTATTTCTTGCAGCCCAAACTGTGATAATAATTGTTTTTGCCTCTTTGAAACTCACTCATGTCTCATGTATGTGTACCTGCATATGGAATAAATGATGATTTTTCTTCATGTACATGTGTGTGCATGTTCAGATCGTGGCTCTTGAACTCAGGCCCTGGGTGTTGTCCTTTAGTTGTTTTTCACTCATGGCTGGTATTCTACCACCTAATCCACAGCTCCACTTCTGGCTTTTTGGTGGTTCATTAAAGATAAGAGTCCTACAGACTTTCTTTGGTGGGCTGGCTTAGAACTAGAATTCTTAGATCTCAGCTTCCTGAGTAGCTAGAATTACAGGTGTGAGTTACCAGCTCCTGGCTTGGATTTACATTTTCCTGCACAATCACATCACTCTACCTTTCTCACCTCCTGGCAAATCTATGCATGCTTGAATTGCTTTGTATATTGGGACATTTCAGATTTGCTTAGGGGATTTTTGTGGTCCCATGGGAAGTGGAAAATGTTCATATCAGGGTCAGAATTGACTGTTGGCTGCCCTCAAGGGAAGAGGCTGACTTTTTGAGGTTGATGGGTTTTCCTTTCTCCTCAGTGTCAGGCAATTGCCTGGCCATTCTGGTAGCTTGAGCTCAGACAGTTCTTTGCCACAGGGCGGATCAATTGGAGCTTAGCAATTATCCTAGTTAATTGTTGCAAACCATCCAAGAGGAGTTGGCTTGATCTTTCTGGTACATTTTTTTTTAATTTTTTTATTGTAAAGATACTATACAGAGGGTTACAGTTACATGAGTGAGGTAATGAGTACACTTCCTCTTGAACATTGTTACCCCCTCCATTGTTTTCCCCCTACCATCCCCTCCCTCCCTCCCTTCCCCAAGGTTCTTTTTTTTTTTTTTTTTGATTGTGATTAAGTGATTACTTAATTTCCGGAAATTCACCATATTGTGGAATAATGATGCTCATTTAAAGTCACAAGTTCATTCTAACTTTCCTGGAGCAAATTGTCTATCACAGTCTATAATATATAACGGTGCTCACATGTTATATACCATATATGTGATCAGCAGCATGGGGATATTTGGTAGTGGTTCAACCATATGAGTGGGAGTTCTTTGTTTCTTAAGTCCTGTTAGTTTTGACATATCACCTAACATTTTGGATTTAGCATCCACTTATCAGGGAGACCATGTACTGTTTGTCTCTTCGTTCTTGGCTTACCTCGCTCAACATGATTCCTTCTAGCTCCATCCATTTCCCTGCAAATGCCATTATTTTGTCATTTCTAATGGCTGCATAATATTCCATTGTGTATAGATACCACAATTTTTGGATCCATTCATCTGTGGTGGGGCATCTAGGTTGTTTCCATATCCTAGCTATTGCGAACAGTGCTGCAATAAACATGGAGGTGCACGTGTCCTTGTATATTGGTTCCTGTTGTTCAGGGTAGATGCCTAGAAGTGGTATGACTGGGTCGTAAGGGAGGTCAATCTTTAGCTTTCTAAGGACCCTCCAGACTGCTTTCCAAAGTGGTTGTATGAGTGTACATTCCCACCAGCAGTGTAATAGCGTTCCTCGTTCTCCACATCCCCTCCAGCATTTGTCGTTGGCTGATTTGTGGATGTGGGACATTCTGACTGGGGTAAGGTGGTATCTCAGGGTTGTCTTTATTTGCATTTCCTTCACCACCAGGGATGATGAACATTTCCTCATGTGTTTCTTTGCCATTTTTATTTCTTCATTTGAGAAGTCCCTCTTTAGTTCCCTTGCCCATTTAGTAATTGGTTTGTTGGGTTTGGGAGGGATTAGTTTCTTGAGTTCCCTGTATATACAGGATGTTAACCCCTTGTCTGATATATTGCTGGTAAATATTTTTTCCCAATTAGTTGGTTGTCTTTCTAGCTTGGTTGCGATAGCTTTATCTGTGCAGAAGCTTTTTATTTTAAGGTAGTCCCATTTGTCGAGTCTCTCTCCAATTTGTTGTGACCCTGGGACTCTGTTCAGGAAGTTCCTTCCTGTGCCTATTAGTTCAAGTGTCTCTCCTACTCTGTCCTGCAGTAGTTTCAGAGATTCAGGTTTAATGTTAAGGTCTTTAATCCATTTTGAGTTGATGTTGGTGCATGGTGATAGGCTGGGGTCCACTTTTAGTTTTCTGCATGTGGCTGCCCAGTTTTCCCAGCACCAGCGGTTGAAGAGGCTGTGTTTCTTCCATTGTATGTCTTTGGCTCCTTTGTCGAATATCAGCTGGCTGTAGGCCTGTGGATTTATTTCTGGATCTTCTATTCTGTTCCATTGGTCTTCGGGTCTGTTTTTGTGCCAGTACCATGCTGTCTTTGTTATTATAGCTCTGTAGTAGAGTTTGAAGTTCGGCATGGATAGCCCTCCCATATTGTCTTTATCCCCTAGAATTGTTTTGGCTATTCTAGGTCTTTGGTGTTCCATATGAATTTTTGGACTGTTTTCTGTATTTCAGTGATGTACGTTATTGGGATTTTAATAGGTCTTTCTGGTACATTTTAACTGTTCAGAAACTAAGGAAAGTTAGCAAGGTCCTTTCCTAAACCCTGAGTTCAAGCCCTGATAGCCTGCCTAGCCTTTTCCCCCTTAAATTCTGTGTCTTGTATGTTTTCCTTTCTTGAAATCTCCTTCAATTCCTATCCTGTACCAGTATCAGGGAGAAGAGGCCAGGGCTGTGTTTGGCTTTGTCATTAACTTGCTGTATGTGCTTATCATCCACCAACTCCTTCTCTTGGTTGAGTTGCCAGCATTCTGTGATGTGATCAGTGAGTGGACACAGGGCTACTGCTTTTTCCTGTAGTATTGTCCCTGACAGCGTCCCTAGGTTCAGGGGTTCTATATTGGCAAAGCCCCAGGCAAAGGGGGTGTGTCCTGCCCAAGTGCACGTCTCCTGTGGAATAGCTGTGACCAGGTCTAAAAGAGCTCTTGACAGTCTGCCTTTTCCTAAAGAAAGCTGTCATATTTCAGTTGAGGCAGGTGCCAAAGAAGTTCTGATTTTCATTTCCTATAGACTTAGATGTGTAGAGAGAAGGTCAAAGTTAACTGCCAGTTTGGCCTGAGCTTTCAAAGAAAAGTACTCACATGTACAAGAAGGTATTGATTGAATAAAGCAGCCTTTGGGGCAGAAAGAGAGGAGAGCAACAGCTGGATGGATGTTCCTTGGAACACACCTGCAGTGTGTGTGTGGAGAGCTCAGGGGGCAGGTTTAATGCCTGTTTAATTTCTTTTTCTCTGGAATAGCATAAAGAGGAGGAGGAGGAGGAAGTGGGGAATGGGATTGGTGTTTCAAGCGTTGTCAACTGGCTGTTCTTCCTTTACAGAAAATTTCTCCTTCCTGGGTGCAGCAGAAGAGCTCTTTTGCAATGATAGGCTTTTCTAGGTTCTATAAGGTTCAGCATTCAGCTGCTGCCTTTCAGGAAGATCCTGCCAAATTTCCACACAGCCCTTTTGTGTTCTACTCTCTTTGCAGAGGAAGAGCCCTGGGCTTGGCCTTCCCAGTTAGTTCCTTGTTTGAATGGCAGTTGGCCTTGAAGGAAGAGGCTGACTTTCTTCCAGTCTTCATTCCACACTATCCCTGCGCATGCATGCAGCGCATCAGGCTGCTGTCTGGGAAATCTGCTATCTGAAGCACTCTGCGCTGTTATGAAGGGTTGACCAGTTGGTTCTAAGCTCAGTCTGTCACTCTGGTAATTGTTGAGAACCTTCCCACAATACCTCCTCATTGATCTTCCTCGTAGAAGTAACCACAGAGGCTCTGGAGGGAAGTCTTGACAGGACTTTTGTCCAAAAAAAATTAGGTTCCTTGTGGATTTGAGAGAAGTTTATCTGAGGGCAATGAACCCACTATTTGAACAGTCCTCTTTAACTCTTTGATTCTTCCACTGAAGATTAAAAGAGCACTTAGCTGTCATTTGCTAGAATGTAAGTCACAGAACTGCCACCTAGTTCATCCTGAGTGTGACTCTGGAGCTAGGCAGGACATCTGATTTATAAAGGACACATAATGGTCACATCTGAATTTGTTGTGGCCACACCTTTCTCTACCCATACCCTAGATAAGGCCTACCCCAGGCCCAGATGCCCTCTCTCTGCTCTTTTTTTTTTTTTTTTTTGTGGGTCGTGGGGCTTGAACTCTGGGCCTGGGCGTTGTTCCTTAGCTCTTCAGCTCAAGGCGAGCACTCTACTACTTGAGCTACAGCGCCACTTCCGGTTTTCTGGTGGTTTATTGGAGATAGGAGTCTCACGGTCTCTCCTGCCCGGGCTGGCTTTGAACCGCGATCCTCAGATCTCAGCCTCCTGAGTAGCTAGGATTACAGGCGTGAGCCACCAGCGCCCGGCTTCTCTCTGCTCTTTTCTAGCTCTTTCTCAGCTCTTTCCTTCTCTTCTCCTTCCCAGTTCCCTTCTCTTTCCTAGCTCTCTCTTTTCCACCTTAGCCAGATGCTCTCTTTTCTAGCTCTTTTCTCTCTTTCCCAGCTCTCTCTTTCCCAGGCCTTTCCCAGCCACGTGGAGGTCCATCGTGGCCTGGTGCCAGCCGGAACAATGAATAAACCTACCCCTTACCTGAAAAAATAAATAAAGGACACATAATGCTTCTAGGGTTTCTGAATTCATGTGGTCAGACAGCTGGCTTCTCAGAAAGCTGCAAACCAAGTAGGAAAGCCAGCCGTGATGCCATCTTTCTTTTAATTTGTGGCTTGCTCTCATTACTATCCCCCCTGCTTATCTGCCTAACACTTGGTTTAATTCTAGAATCTGTTTCATATTTCAGGCGTGGGAACTGGTTATTAAAAGCCCACATTAGGAAACTTGATGTGGTCCCTTCCCACTTCTGAGCCATAATCTCTGGTGAGAACTGACTTAATTGGATAATAGCTTCAGTGGAATGGAAATTGGTGGGATAATGGAGTACCAATGACTTTAATTTTCAAGGATCAGGAGTTTTCCTCATATCAGAGCTGAACTTTATTTTTATCACATGCAAAAATTAATACTTTCCTCTTCACCCTGCCTCCCTACTTCCTTTCATTCTTCTCAGCAAAATCGCACCCATCAGAAAGTTAAGTGCTTGGAAATGTAGCCTGGAATGATTTCTGTAATTTTCTTCATAGGGGCTGGTAGCCTTAGATTGCTAATCCCTGCCTGCTTAGTGTGGTGAAATCTGATGTCACTTGGGAAGGGCTGTTGATTTAGCCAAGCAAATCTCTGTGTGTTGTTGTTTTTCTTCGTTTGCTTCTACCAAGGAGCCCCACTGATGATAGTCTGGGGAGAGAGGCCTGGTTTCTGGTCTTCTTTCCTGCACTAAACTCCCTCAGTGACCTTAGGAAAGTGGTTTAACTACTCTGGGCTTGGATTACTCCTTTGTGAAGTTAGTTTAAATTCCAAAGGAGGAAAGGTGAAAATGTAATAGAATGGTGTTTCCTCTTCTGTGGTCAAGACAGATATTATTAATCCATCTCTCCCCTCCCATGGCTAAAGCAGGCTTTACTAATTAAGTCTACTAAGCCTGGAATCAGCTGGTCTCAAACTAGTTCTCAATACTGCTGCTCAAGTGAAGTTAATGATGGAGTAATTCTGGTGAGGTAAGAAATAGGTATTTTTGACACAGGGGAACAAACTCAGTGGTAGTACTCACTAGACCGTATGTGGCAAATGAACTATACAAGTTTTGGATGGGAAAGGGAAGGAAAAACTGGGAGAAGGTGAGAGATGGAGTGATATTGCTAAAAAGAAACGTACTCTTTTTTCCAACTAAAATAATTATAGCCCCTCTGCACATCACCTTTATACTAACAATAATTATTTTAAATGACATAGGTCTTTGTTAGGACTTTCTTTTTTTTTTTTTTTTGTCGGTCGTTGGGCTTGAACTCTGGGCCTGGGCGCTGTCCCTCAGCTCTTCAGCTCAAGGCAAGCGCTCTACCAATTGAGCTACTGCGCCACTTCCGGTTTTCTGGTGGTTTATTGGAGATAGGAGTCTCACGGTCTCTCCTGACCGGGCTGGCTTTGAACCGCGATCCTCAGATCTCAGCCTCCTGAGTAGCTAGGATTACAGGCGTGAGCCACCAGCGCCCGGCTGTTAGGACTTTCTATCTCTAAGGTCCTGTGGTTCTGAGTTTAGCAGCACATATTGGAAAGCTTTGGACTTTAAGACTTCGAATGTAATCTTTGAGGAGGCCCTAACTTGAGAGTTTGTTCATATTGTAATACCATCTCTCAGGTTTTGGTCTAAACTTTTTCAGCCTTTAATCTGTTGGCTCTGGTGAGAGATAACAGATAAGGGATTCAATAATGCAAAAGCAAAGGCTTATTGAAACGGTAACCATGCAGCAATGATTAGGTAACCATTTAATTATTTCTTGTCCACAGTCAGCTGTTATATTGAGATGGCATCAAGAATGTCATCACTGTGTAAAGAAATACCTGGAGGTGAACTTGGCAGCTGGAAATATGTCCTGTACCCCCTAATTTTCCCTAATGATATTTGAGTTGTGTGAGCCAGTTGTGTGTGTGTCTTATGTATTTTGCGTATACCTGACCTTTGCATCTTATATTTGGGTCATAGTCAGAAAGAGAAAGACTTAAATGAGACTTTTGCTTCTCCAACAACCACAATGGCATGGGGAATGGAGGTAGCGTATCTAGCCTTTGTAGCATGTACAATTCAATGGGGAAAGGATGTAGCCTGTTGCGGTTCCTGTGGCTAAGAAGTGCATCATGGCCTCAGTAGGTGGAGATGTGTTGACACTGTGTTCTTTGAGTACATAGCACATG
The DNA here is from genome assembly GCF_024711535.1 of Dipodomys merriami. Lineage (NCBI taxonomy): Eukaryota > Metazoa > Chordata > Mammalia > Rodentia > Heteromyidae > Dipodomys > Dipodomys merriami. Next base: position 402,866 of record NW_027206409.1, on the reverse strand, counting down.
GTGTGGCACTTGGAAAACTGGATTTTTGCTGAGTGAGTGTTAAAGTGGGAGGGAGGTGCTTGAGAAGTCACTAGTCCATTATGGAAATAGGCAGCAAAAGGGACATCACATACTCGAGTTCTCACAGGAGGAATGCAGACATGAACACAGTGCTCTTCAAGTCCTCTGTGTTCTGCTGCAAAGACTTTCTTCCCTCCACATACTAGATCCATGTCTACTGTTATTTCCCTCATGAGTCAAATTAGCATGCCTCAGTTTTGGTAGCCAGTACCTAATTACACCATTTGGCTGCTAGAACCTCTCCACCCAACACACAACACACACACACCACACACACACACACACACACACACACACACACACACACACACACACAAACAAACACCCCAGCCAGTACGTAATTACACCATTTGGCTGCTAGAACCTCCCCACCCAACACACACACACACACACACACACACACACACACACACACACACACACACACACACACACACACACACACACACACACACACACACACACACACACACACACACACACACACCCCAGCCAGTACGTAATTACACCATTTGGCTGCTAGAACCTCCCCACCCAACACACACACACACACACACACACACACACACACACACACACACACACACACCTGTCCCTGAGCTGTTTCGCTCAAGGCCAGTGGTGTACCATATGAGCCACATCTCTGTTTCCCACTGGGTTCCCTCCCCCCTTTGGTACTTAATTGGGCATCAGAGTTTCATGGTCTTCTTGCATGGGCTGGCCTTAAACCATGCATGATCATGAGATTTTTTTTTTAATGATCATGAGATCTTAGCCTCCTGAGTAGCTAGTGATACCTGACTATTTTTGCAGATCCATTTTTGTAAATTTTCTTTCCAGTCTTTTACTTAATATTATTTTTGATGGTACTGAGGTTTGAATTCAGTGCCATGCATTTGCTCACTTGCTTGCTTCATCCACGCCTCCAGCTTGCAGTCTCTCTCTCTCTCTCTCTCTCTCTCTCTCTCTCTCTCTCTCTCTCTCTCTCTCTCTCTCGTTTGCTCTCTCACTCGCTCGCTCAATCCTTTTCTCTTTCTCTCTGGTTACTTTTATATGTATTTTATTATTAAAATACTGTATAGGGGGATTACAGTTACATAAAGGCAATGAGTACATTTCCTATCCAGTATTGTTGTTACCTCCTCCTTTGTTTATCCCCTGCCTTCCCTCCCCACCTCCCTCAGCTACCCCCCATCTTCCTCTACTCCCCCCAACGGAGTTGTTAAGTGTATTTTACATCTCATTGTTACAATGGGTCAACCTGTATCCTTATTTAAGCATTTTCTTATTTCCCTTACCTTCCCAAATTACAAAAATGTATATACAAAATGCAGGGCACTGGAATCAAATACAGTGAAAACGGCGGGGGGGGGGGGGGGAGAACAAAAAACAGTACATTATAAATATATTAAAAACAATAGCAAGAAAGGACAAACCACTGTGTCCCTATCTTGGGGTTCCTTTCACTTAACATCCTCTTATATGGTCATATGTACATAGCTTTTGACCTTTTCTGCTTGTTCTAGACATATACTAGTTATTGCAAATAAGGGAAACCATAGGACCTATGTATCTTTGGGCCTGGGTTACCTCACTTAATGAATTACCTCACTTAATAAATTTTTTCCAAGTCTTCCATTTCCTAACAAATGGGGGCAATGTCATTCTTTCTGATGGAGACATAGAATTCCATTGTGTGTGTACACACACACACACACACACACACACACACACACACACACATCACATTTTCTTGATCCACTCATCTACTGAGGGGCATCTGTGTTGGTTCCATATTTTAGCTATGGAAATAATGCTGTGATAAACATAGTTGTGCTGTTTGCTGGTTATTTTCTGAAATGAGGGTTCATGAGTGTTTCTACCCTTGCTAGCCTTAAACTGCAATCCTCCTACTCTCAGTCACCTGAGTTGCTAGAATTATAGGCACTTGGCCTGTAATTTTTAAAAAAATTGGTTATATTGAGGATTAAACTTGGGGCTTTGCCCTTGCTAGGTAGGAACTTAGCACTTACTCCATGCCTCTAGCCTTATTTTGTATTGGTTATTCTTAAGGTAGGATCTCATTTTATGCCTGCGCTGTGAACCTGCTGCTTCCTATGTCACTGGGAAAGATAGATATGTGCCATTGTGATTCTTCCATGGCTGAGATATCAAGCATGCCCACTGCTTCAAATCATTAGTTGAGATGAAGTCTCTCAGATTTCTTGTGTTTGTTTTTTGACTGAGGCTGGCCTCAGACTCTGATCCTTCAGTCTTTACCTCCTCAGTTGCTAGGATTACAGGCCTGAATCACCTTGCCTGGATTACTTTTAAAGTAAGGGAAAGTAAAATAACCTGAAGTTAGAATAACCTGAAGGGATTCAAGAGGAAAGTAGAGAAAGTAAATCACACGTGCCATGTGGCACTGTCGCTGCTATGCATGGAAAGTAGGGCCACTTCACTATCAGGTGCAACTAGTGAATTGAGCCAGGCAGGCTTAAATGAGTAAGAAGACACACAAGGTCTAGTTGGCTTTAGGTATGGTATGATCTGGAAGTTTGTAGTACTGTCAGGGCATGGGCTTCTTCTCTCTAAGTTCTCTTGGTTCTGCCTTTATATTAGACTGAACACTCTGTACTCCCCATGCCCCTCCATACCTTGGTGGTAAAATATAACACTTTTTGACCTTATATCCATACCCAGACCCTAGAGGAGAGAATCTATCTCTGTTGCCTCTATAGAAAAGACATCTTAGCATGATCTGTTTAAATCTTTTATTTTATTTTTATTGTGAAAATACTACAGAGGGGTTACAATTACATGGGCAAGGTAATGAGTACATTTATTACCAAGCTTTCTTGCCTCCTCCTTTGTTTCTCCTTCCCATCCCTTCCCATCTCCCCCCGCTCCGCCATCCCCCCACGCCAAAGTTGTAAAGTTCATTTTTCGACATAACATCTTGTACAAACTTATTGGTCCACTTTGGATCTGATGTGTTTATTATGATAGGATTCATTCACAATCACTAGTCAAGAAGATGGGCTGTGCTGGGTGACTTATCCTACTTAGAGCTAGGGATGGGATTGGGCCACCTCAGTCATATGGAAAGAGCATTTACACAGAGAAGAAGCTGGCTACTCCTGGTTGTGGTGGTGGGAAAGATAGTTGAGAAGAGGCTGACAGATGTCCATGTCAGAGCCCTGCTGACATCGTGGGGACTAAACTTGACCCTCAAAATGCCACCACTTTGCCACTCTAGCCCTGTCTTTGTGGAGCACTGAACCTGTATCCTGTAGATCAGCACTCTCTGACACCACTGGGCTGAGGTGCTAATGGCATGGGCCTCAGTTTCTCACTGGGGAGAGCTTGGGTGTTAGGATTGCCAGCCTTGTTGCCTCAAGATGATTAGTTGAAAGCTGTCTTCATTGAGAATTTTCTTGTCAGTTCTGTGGCTGCTTTCCTCTCCCTGCTCTGAGAGCTGCTCCTCTCTCATGTGCATGCAAAGTCAGCTCACTGAAAATCTCTTGAGCTGAAAAAGAGCTTCTGTCTCTCCAACTTCCCCTGCTGTTCCTAGCATGAGGAGGTAGACTGTTCATACTTTGGAAGCTAGAGGAAGCTAAACAATTCCACTTGCTGTGTGTGGGGGGTGTATTTATGCATGTGTAGCTGGTTCTGCATGTGGCTCTCTTTCTCACTCTTTGATCTATCCATGCTTCCTGTTTGCTGCCCTCTGCTGAATAGAGATAGGAGAAGGAAGGGGGAAACAAAAAGCAGCCCCAGTTTTTCTTCTTGTTCTTGGGTTTTTAAGAAGTTGAAGCTGTGAATGCTGAATTTTCCTCAGCTTCCTTAGATGATGGAAGACACAACATAAAATACTACTTGTAAGAATCTTAATGAGGAGGATATATATAGTAATAACTGGCTGCCATTCATTTAGTCCATTACTTTTGTTTTTTGTTTTTTTTTTTGGTCAGTGGTGGGGCTTGAACTCTGGGCCTGGGCACTGTCCCTCATCTCTTCAGCTCAAGGCTAGTGCTCTACCAGTTGATCCACAGCCCACTTTCTGATTTCTGGTGGTTAATTGGAGGTAAGAGTCTCACAGGCTTTCCTGCCCTGGCTGGATTTGAACCATGATCCTCAGATCTCAGCTTCCTGAGTAGCTAGGATTATAGGCATGAGCCACTGTGCCTGGCTTGTATGGTTGCCGTGTTTGACTGAGTTCAGGAGGCCAGGCATTTAACCTCCCTGGACCCTCTGTTTCCTGGCTGTAAATAGAGCTTTACCTATCTCCCATGCCAGCAGAATACAGCTAAAATGGGGCTTGTCAGAGCCAGAAGCCAATGACTCATGCCTGTAATCCTAGTTACTCAGGAGGCTGAGATCTGAGGATATGGTTCAAAATCTGGGAGACTATTATCTCCAATGAACCACCAAAAAGCTAGATGTGGAGCTGTGGCTTAAGTAATAGAGCACTATCCTTGAGCACAAAAACTCTGGGCCAGGGCCCAGGCAAGCCCCTGTGTTCAAGCCCCAGGATTATCATAGGAAAAAAAGAATAGGGCGGGGCTGGTTCATTTTTTGACCCATATCTCTTTCCACCTGGCCTTCCTTGGGGCAGCTGTCACGTGCTGTGGCAAGGGGTGAGTCATCCTTTATCTGCGGTGAGCTGTAGGAAGAGGGTCTTCCAGAGGTGTCGTTCCATGGGTCTGGGTACTCCTGCCTGTTTCTCCCTCCTTCATGTCGTCTCCTCCCTCTGCTCTCTGCTTTCCCCTGGCAGTGGGCAAGGCAGGTGACTGCTTCTGCCACCAAAGCACTGTCAGGGAACAATAGTCCACATTAAGAAGGGCTGCCAGGCACCATGCCAGAGGTATTAAAGGGACATTTGATGACTTTTAATGTGAATCATCAGGTTTTATACTCTTTCTCTCTGTAGCAGATAAAGGACAGGAAAATCCAGGTATGGATTTCTTCCCCCAGCCTTGTGGGGTTCTCCTTGTGGTGTTAATGTGCCTCTTTGACCCCAACCCTGCTTTCAATAATCTCATCTCTCTGTGTCATTCCCAATTGGTGTTGGGCTGTGTGTATGTGTGGTTGTGTGTGGTGGCTATCAGACACCATTTTGGGGTCCGGTCATGGAGCCTGAACTCTGGGCCTGGGCGCTGTCCCTCAGCTCTTCAGCTCAAGGCTAGCACTCTACCACTTAAGCCACAGCACCACTTCCAGCTTTTTTTTCCTGCTTATGTGGTGCTGAGGAATCAAACCCAGGGCCTCATGCATGCAAGGCAAGAGCTCTACCACTGAGCCACCTTCCCAGCCCCTAAGACACCATTTTAGAACCCACAATTGCTGCACTCCTTGTCCTGTCCCTCCTTCTCCCTTCCACCCTCCTCCCTCTCCTCTTTGTGCCAGTCCTGGGACTTGAACTCAGGGTCTTGGCACTGTCCCTGAGCTTCCTTTTGTTCAAGACTAGCACTCTACCACTCGAGCCACAACATCTCTTCTGACTGTTTCTGTTTCTGTTGTACTGAGGAATCAAACCTAGGGCTTCATGTATGCTAGGCAAGCACTCTACCACTAAGCCACATTCCCAGCCCTGTCAAATCTCTCTTAACCTTTTCCCTGTCAGATGGGCAGCCATCTTTGACTTGAATACACCCCAGTGGGGGGATCTCACTCAGTTTAGCTCAGCAGGGCTTAGGTAATCTGCTGTGGCCCATAGTGACTTAGAGGATCTTCATCATTTCTGTCTCCTTTTGTATCTTTCCTGGCAGGTAGAATTCATCTATGTCTTTTGGAAATGTTTATAGAATGTAATTTGTACAGCATAGTGGCATGGATGTTATGGTGGGTTTGTCATTTTCCTAAGGCCTTCCCAGGAGTGAAGTAATGTTGAAGGAGTCCTCTCAGCAGGACAGCCCCTAGGGTGAGCCTATGGCTAGGGAGAGAGGATTCCCAAGATTTACTCTCTGAACCTTACACTTCTTTTGTCTCTGGCAGCTCTAGTTCCAAATATAACCAGTGTGTTGTATGTGATCATGTAGTCCAGAGCCTAATATATGGTTTTGTAGATAATACAGTCTCCACTATAGCCACTTGCTTCTGCCACTGTAGTATGTATATAGCCACACACAGTACATTCATCACCTGAATATGCTGTATTTCAATAAAGCTTTATTTGCCAACCCCTATTCTGATTTCTTCCTGGTAGAAGTTCTGCATTGTGAGGTGGGGGCCATCCTGAACTATTTGACTCTGGGTAGACCCTTGACCTGACAGAGCCTCTGTGTCCTTATCTGTATGTTGTGTGACTTGGGAGAGTGAGTTCTAATGTTCCTGCTTTAGCCCTGGGATCTCAGTGAAGCTCTGAGTTCTCTACTGAATCTGGCCCAAACTTTGATTCTGACTCCGCCCATTTCCCTCCTCTTACCCTATCCTAGCTTTCCTGGATCCTTGCTCAATGCTCCTAGCTCTTCTCCCCACTTCTGCTGGAATCTAAGTCCATTTTTAACACCCAGCCAGAGAATGCATTTATGAGTAAAATCAGAGGCTCCTATCTCTTTTCTAGAATTCATTAGTGCCTTGCAGCTACTGCTCAAGTTCAAGCTCCTGCCTTGTCTGGCCCTTTTGTACCCCTCCAGCTTCATTTTGTGTGTGTTGGTTGTGTTCACCATCACACTCCAGCCTGTTGGCTGTCTTACACAGGGGGCTCACTTCCTACCTTAGGTTTTTGCTCAGAGAATGAATGAATGCTCTTCCTAACAACTTTGACTTAGTTCTCTTCACCTTTGAGGTTTCAGCTCTAGTGTCACCTCAGACAGCCATTTTTTTTTTTTTTGGTCGTGGGGCTTGAACTCTGGGCCTGGGTGCTGTCCCTCAGCTCTTCAGCTCAAGGCTAGCGCTGTACCACTTGAGCCACAGTGCCACTTCTGGCTTTTTTTCTTTTTGCTTATGCGGTGCTGAGGAATTGAACCCAGGGCCTCGGGCATGCAAGGCAAGTGCTCTACCACTGAGCCACCTTCCCAGCCCCCTCAGACAGCCTTTGGTGTTGTTATTGTTAGCTTTTTTTGTTTTCATCCTGGGTCCTGAACATTTTTACTCAAGGCTGGTACTCTTCCACTTGAACTACCAATCCCATGCTGGCTTTTTTGGTGGTTAATTGAAGATAAGAGCCTCATGGGCTTTTCCTGTCTGGGTGATCCCTTAGATTGCAGCCTCCTGAGTAACTAGGATTACAGAAACAAGCCACGGGCATCTGTTTTGATAGGCATCTCTTAGAGCTGACATCTAGAAATTCCCTTATCACTCTGCAACATATCTGTGAATGATCCACTGACTAGAATCTGCTTGCTTGTTGGTTTACTTGTTTGTTTTTCTGCTTCATTAGATCGTGAGCACCATAAGATTCAGGACCTCATCTGTCTTATGAACTGATTCTTCCAAAGACAAGCACATAGTAGCATCAGTATCTTGACTGACTGTTGTGTTCCTGCTGAGATTCCGTGTGTGTGTGTGTGTGTGTGTGTGTGTGTGTGTGTGTGTGTGTGTGTGTGTGTGTGTGTGTGTGTGTGTGTGTGTGTGTGTGTTTATTGGTATTGGGGCTTGAACACAGGGCCTAGGCACTGTCCTTAGCATTTCTTTCTTTTTTTGTAAGTCGTGGGGCTTGAACTCTGGGCCTGGGCACTGTCCCTCAGCTCTTCAGCTCAAGGCAAGTACTCTACCACTTAAACCACACTGCTACTTCTGGTTTTCTGGTGGTTAATTGAAGATGAGAGTCTTACAAACTTTCCTTCCCAGGCTGGCTTTGAATTACGATCCTCAAATCTCAACCTCCTGAGTAGCTAGGATTACAGGCATGAGCCACTGGCTCCTGGTTGCCTTTAGCATTTCTTGCTTAAGACTGTGAATCTACCATTTGAGCTATACTCTACTTTTGGCTTTTTGGTGATTAATTGGAGGTAAAAGTCTAATGGACTTGTCTTCCCTATCTGGTTTTGAATCTCTATCCTCGGATCTCAGCATCTTGAATAGCTAGGGTTATAAGCTTGAGCAATGGATGCCGGGCATCCAGGACTCTTTATCTGCTGCTGTTCCCTTGTATGTCATTTGGAAGTCTTTCTGCTCTTGGTGCTAGGAGACACTGTACACATTCTCCCTCAGGAGGCTGCATTCTTGTGCTTTCATTTCCTCAGGTAAGATCAGATACCTCAGAAGGATGAGCTTCCTGGAAGAGCAGCTGGTTCCTGGCCTGAACTGAGTGACTTCCTCTTTTTTTTTTTTTTTTTGACTTCCTCTTAAACTGTCCATTAGCATCAATCTGTCCATCCCCTTCGCCTACATGGCTTTGTGGGTGGTGTCTCTGAGTGAGGATCTGTCTAGTTCTCTCCCTTCAGATGGTCTTATAAAACCATTTTTTACCACCATAATAAAGATGATGTATAGAGAGTTACAATTTCATAATTGAGATGGTCTTTTTAAGCACAAAAGAGTCTCTTTGGGGTAAGATTTTGTTCTTGGAAATGTGGGCCTCTGTTTACTGTGTTGGGGGGAAGGTGTTTGCTGCAGCTAGGGTGAGGGTCCTTTGGGAGCAGAGGTAGGTCTCTTAGGGAGAAAGGCTGCATCCCAGTGACTCAGTCTTTCCTTAGGCCCCATGAAGGGGTAAACGGATTCACAGATGGAATTGTTTCCTCAAATAAGATCTGTTATACCAGTGGCCCACACATGCAATCATAGTTACTCAGGAGGCTGAGATCTGAGGATCACAGTTCAAAGCCTGGTCAGGTAGCAATGTCCAGTTAGTGTCCAGTTAACACCAAAAAGTCTGAGTGAAAACGCGAAGGGACAGCTCCCAGGCCCTGAATTAAAGCTGCAGTAGCAGCACGAGACACACACACACACACACACACACACACACACACACACACACACACACACACACACACACACACACACACACACACACACACACACACACACACACACACACACACACAGTAACAACCTGTTAAAATTCTAAGACTCAATCCTCAGAATATGACTGTTAGTTGGAAACAGGGTGATTGTAATTAACATGGTTAAAGGGTGTTCCTGCTGGAATAGAGTGGGGCCTTAATCCTACGCTACTTTGTTGGAAAGACTACCCCTACAAAGACGAAGTCAGAGATTGGGGTTATGCTTCTTTTTTGGGGGGGGTCCGGTCATGGGGCCTGAACTCTGGACCTGGGTACTGTCCCTCAGCTCTTCAGCTCAAGGCTAGCGCTCTACCACTTGAGCCATAGTGTCACTTCCTGCTTTTTTCTTTTTTTTGCTTATGCGGTGCTGAGGAATTGAACCCAGGGCCTCAATGCATGCAAGGCAAGCGCTCTGCCTCTGAGCCACCTTCCCAGCCCCGGGTTATGCTACTTTTGGCCAAAGCACACCAAGCGATCCCAGAGGTAGGGATAACTGTCTTGATCTCTTCTAGCTCCTTCTGTTCCTTTTTTAATTCTTACAAATGATCCTTCCTTCCATGGAGGATTAACAAATCCCACTGCCCATATGTGTTCTTTAACTAAAACCACTCTCCTGATTAAGAGATTTCCATCAACATCATTGTCTGAATATGTGGTCCTTGCGTTTTGTCACTCCACTACAATGTCTCTCAGTTGATCTGAGTTCCATCTACATTGATACCAACAGTTTTGTTCTGGATCCAAACTAAATTTGGGGGAGTTCTGTGTGGTAGTTATAAAAAACCACTCCCAGGGCTGGGAATGTGGCTTAGTGGTAGAGTGCTTGCCTAGCATGCATGAAGCCCTGGGTTCCTCAGTACACATAAAGACAAAGAGCCAGAAGTGTTGCTGAGACTCATGTGGTAGAGTGCTAGCCTTAAGCAAAAGAAGCTCAGGGACAGCACCTAGGCCAAGTTCAAGCCCCAGGACTGGCAAAAAGAAAGAAAGAAACAAACCCAAACACTCTCAGTGTAACAGGGAACACAAATGAGTTGACAGAGCTGTAGCATGCAAGGCAGGACATAGAATAATTCCCTCTGGAAGAGGAGACCAGTGGAATGTTTTACCATGAAGAGATTATGCTGTGGAGATCTGAAAAGGCTTCTGCAAGTGATAAGATGTTTTTTTGTTTGTTTGTTTTTGTTGTTTTTGATGCAAATACTGAGGTTTGAATGTAGGCTCTGAGTGCTGTCCCTTAACTTTTTTGCTCAAGGCTGGTGCTGTGCCACAGCTTCATTTCTGGTTATGTGGTGGTTCATTTGAGAAAAGAGTCTCATAGACTTTCCTGCCAAGGCTGGCTTTGAATCAAGACCCTCAGATCTCAGCCTACTAAGTAGCTAGGATTACAGGCATGAGCCACTTGTGCCTGGCTAAAGTAGTGAGTAAATTTTAAGGTGGTCCTTAAGAAGATCAAGACTGTAGTCATGTGTATGCAGTATGACTGGGCCTCTCACGTGGTAAGAGGGAGCCTATTCCAGCTATAACGGGTGAGGTCGAGTCACTGAAAGTTCTGTTAATATCTGCTAGAGAGTAATTGCAGTGGTGGGTGAGGGACCGGTCACAATGCTTTGATGACTGGGCTATAGAAGCTGGACTTCAGGAGGCAGGGAGGCAGGAGGCAGTGAGGGAAGGTTTTTTGTTTTGTTTTGTTTTTGTTTTTGTGTGTGTGTCAATGTGTGTGTTTTAATCATCCCCCATATTGGTATTTATTACATAAATAACATTTCTAGCCAAAACAAGTAACAACTTCAGTGACTGAATTCCCAATGACCCATTAGCCAACCCAGAAAACAAAAAAGCCATAATGACAAGAAGAAATAAAATTAAAATTGAAAAGCACCTTTTCCTTGTTGTATTTAGTGTTTCAACTGAAACCCAAAGCTGATATTAGATGTAAAATCCACTTGCAGGATTCTTGTGGCTGTGGGTAGTTGTAAGCCTAGGATGAGGGAAGCACAGATGTCTCAAGAAGGTAAGTGAAGGAACATGAAGGAAGCATGGAGCCAGGGAGAGCAGCAGCTGATGCTAAAAGAGAATGGATCCTTTCATTCATCTACTGTGCCCACCTGCAGGTATCCAGATGCCAAATAATCTGCAACGTCTGAGCTCAGGATATTCATCATATATAATAGTTATTGCTGGTGCAGTACTAAGTACTCTCTATATTATTGTTCTTTTTCTCTAGGGGGCTGGGGGTTCTGAGGTTTGGACTCTGCTAGGCTGGTGCTCTGCCAAATGAACCATGTCTGCAGCCCTGTTTTTTACTGATTGTTTTTTTATGATAGGATTTCACTTCCTGCCTGAGTGAATACCTGAATGTGATTCATTTATTCTAGACTGCCGCTCTTCCTGACATCACAAGCACACACTGCCTTCCATGTAGATGAAATCTTGCAGACTTTTCTGCCCGGATTGATTTGGAAGTGTGACTCTCTTTATCAAGCCTCTTCATTAACTAGGATTGCAGTATCTGGTACCCTGCTCATGATCACATCAGCCTAATAATATGTGGACCATAATTGCTCCATTTTATAGATGAGGGTACTAAGCATAGGGCAAGAGATATGCTTCACTCAGGGCCACACAGCTGGCTGCTGAAATGCTGACTGGCCTGCAGAGCCTGAAGTCCTAATCCCAGAATGCAGTGTGTCTCTCTGGCTTCTGTGAGTACAGGTGTGTGCAAGTTCATGGGAGAGCCTGGCCTCCTGAAAAGGGAAGCGCTGACTATTCTTTTCAAGTTGAGTGTGATGATTCAGCCAGGCCCTAAAGGCTAGGGAAGGGGTGGGAAGCCATGTGATTCTAGGCAGAGGTGCAGCACAGACAGCAGTCCAGACTGGGAAAACAGCAAGGTGTAGTCAAAGTCCCCAGGTTTGGGAGAAGCTGGGCCATAGGCAGAGCTGGGTCTGCCTAGTCTACCTTGCAGTTCATGGAATACTGTGTTTAGTAGCTAAGTCATGCAGCCAACTAATTGTTTTGTTTACCTCTGTCAGGCATTTATAGCTGGGCCAGGTGAGTCAGGGAGAAGCCCAGGATGATCCTGGGAAGGATGTGTACACTCCAGTTCCAGGCCTTGCTGTGCAGTCTCAGCCTGATTGAGGGCTGCTGGCTGAGTCTATGGTTCTGCTTCATTTACATGTGAGTCATCCATCAGTTTCTTACTGAATACTGAATGTGCCCCAGACTGGTACTCCAATATTCCTAGAGGGAGGGACCCAGTCTCTGACCTTCAGACCTGTTGTACTGCTGCCAGACAGTGAATTTCAGACATGACCTTGAGAGCCCAGTAAAGGCCATGTGGTACCTTTCAGACTGCCTTCCTTACTACCCCTTGTCTCCTTGCCTCATTCTCATTCTGCCTTAATACCAACCTTTCAAGACCTCTGTTTTGTCTGGGTTTGATCCAGACATCACTGTCCTAGTTATATGTGTTTAGATACATTATTTATTGATTTATTTATTTGGTGCTGGTCCTGGACTTGAACTCAGAACGTAGGCGCTCTCCCTAAGCCTTTCTGGTCCAGGCTAGAGCTTTATCACTTGAGCCACAGTTCTGTGTCTGGGTAATTGGATGGGTAATTTGATGGGTAATTGGAGAGAAGAGTCTCATGGACAGTTAGCAAAATGAACTCCCTTCCCATAGCTTAGTACACTCCTTCCCTTCTCCACAGCTTAGTATGTTCCCTTCCTAGGCAACACCAGGCCCACTTGGTAAAGGCAGTAAATAATCAGCCTCCAACACCCTCTACCTTGGGATGGCTCTTCTCTGGAATAGCTACCACCATATAAGCCATGTAAGCAACAAGAGCCTCTTAGAGTGATCTTCAGGTCTGGGCAGTTGAGAGACCCCTTATCTACTATTTGGACAGTAGCCATAAATCCTCATCTTCCATTATGAAGCCCCTGGCCCACACTTCCACACCAGGGTCTCTGCCTCCTCATCCTTTCTAGCCCTTCCTAAACCTCCTAGGTTATATAGGTCACCTTAGACATAGCTGGTGCTGCTTCTCACTTCTCCCCTGTGAGAAGGTTTCTTGCCGGGTCCTTTCCTGGCAATAAACTTTTCTTTATTCTCTGTACCTGGATGTCTGTGAGGTTTTCTGGGAAAGTCTAATAATCTAGCATGGTCTTTCCTGCCCAAGCTGGCTTTAAAGCATGATCCTCAGATCTCAGCCTTCTGAATAGCTAAGATAACAGGTGTGAGCCATCACTGCCCAGCCTGAATACATTTCTTAATCTCTTTCTTTTGTCATTTCTTTAATTTTTTGGGGGGAGGGAGAGTGGAGACGTTCTCCTGGGACTTGAGCTTTGTGCTTGGGTGTTGTCCCTAACCTCTTTTGCTCAAGGCTAGTGCTCTACCACTTGAGTCACAGCTCCACTTCTGGCTCTTTTGGTAGTTAGAGATAAGAATCTCACAGACACTGGGGGCTGGTGGCTCAAGTCTGTAATCCTAGCTATTCAGGAATCTGAGATCTGAGAATCATGGTTCCAAGTCAATCCGCGCAGGAAAGTTCTTGAGACTTTTTTTTTTTTTTTTGTCGATTATAGGACATGAACTCTGGGCCTGAGTGCTGTCCCTCAGCTCTTCAGCTCAAGGCGAGCTCTCTACCACTTAAGCTACAGTGCCACTTCTGGTTTTCTGAGTGTTTATTGGAGATAAGAGTTTCACGGACTTTCTTGGCTTTGAACTGGGATCCTCAGATCTCAGCCTCCTGAGTAGCTAGGATTACAGGCGTGAGCCACGGGGGCGCTCACCTTTCATGAGACTCTTATCTCCAATAAACCACTAGAAAACTGGAAGTGGCACCTTGGCTCAAGTGGTAGAGCACTCGCCTTGAGCTGAAGAGCACAAGGACAATGCCCAAGCCCAGAGTTCAAGCCCCGTGACAGACAAATAAAAAAAAAAAAAGAATCTCACAGATTTTCCTGTCCCGGCTGATTAGCACTGACCCTCCCCAATAAAATGGACATAATTATACTACTTAGTGCTTCAGGGGATAGGTTTTAGGATTAAATGAGTTTACACACACACACACACACACACACACACACACACACACACACACACACACACACACACACACACACACACACACACACACACACACACACACACACACACACACACACACACACACACACACCACTTTGAATAGTGCCTGGTGCTTAGTAACTGTGATAGTGATGCCATTGTTATGCCCAGTGTGGGTTCTCTTAACCTAGACCCTCTGTAGTGGACACACTTTAGAATTCAGAGTCAGGCTTCAACCAGGTTAACACAGAGGATTTTTTAACTATAAAACAAGAGAATAGACTAATGAGAGATTTGCTAACGAGCCAGTTGGTCAAGCCTGTATCCTAGCTGCTCAGGAGGCTGAGATTTGAGGATGGCAATTGGAAGACAGTCTGGGCAGCAGAAATAGAGCTATGGCTGAAGTGGTAGAGTGTTAGCCTTGAGCCAAAGAAGTTCAGGGACAGCACCCAGGTCCTCAGTTCAAACCCCCAGGACTGGCACCAAAATTTAAAAAAAAACTGTAAAGGACATAGGAATATCAGCTGTAGGAGCAGCCACTATCTGAGTTGCCATCACATGGCTGAGGAAGTGGTTCCAAACACCTTCTGCTCAGGGCCGTGGCAGAGTTCTCAAGAAAGAGTCCAAGTGCGACTTGGAGAGGGGAAAGCCATGCTTTTTACCTAGTGGCGGAGAACTTACTGAAAGCTCTGCTAAGGCATAGGGAAGGAAATTGGTGGTGTGAGATGTTGGTGTTGGATGATGTTGATCTCCATCCTGTGCACAGCTAAATAGAGCAGTTGTTCTGCCAGGAGCTGGACCTGGAGAGGCCATGCCTGGCCACCATCCTCCCCCTGAAGGGTCTCACACCACTGTGGTAGTTGGAAGGTCAACATCTGGAATGGCTGTATCGCATTCTGCATAGTGGGCAATGATGGTTGTGTTGCAGCAGAGAATTAAAATATTGATAATTGGTGGTCTTTGTCAGTGTGAGCTGAGAGAACAGAACTTGAACAGAGGATTTACAGAATCTTGTATTTCTCATGTTGGGGAAACTGAAAGTCTGAGCTCAAGGCTGCCAGAGTCAAGGTCATGGTCAAGGTGCTAGTTTATAGCTAATTGCTTTTTTTGCAATTAACAATTAGGGGTGAAGACAGTGTTCAGGGGAGAGCTCCTGTTTCTTCTCATGAAGACACTAATCCCACTCTTGGGGCTCCCTCCTCATGAAATAATCACCCCAAATTCTGGCACATTGGTGAATTTGGCAGAAGGGACCCAAGCATTCAGTCTGCAACATCCACACAAGTGTTCTTAAAATTAGGAATGTTGGCACAGTGCATACAGTGTATTGTGGAATAGCCTTGGTTCCCTGTGATCAGGCACCTCCCTCCCCCCATGGCCAAAATGTATTCAGACAACACATGAATTGGATAAATAAAGACTATTAATACACGTGTCTTTTTAGATCAGATTTTGTTGCTAAATGAGTTATTTAAGAAGTTATTAATGTTTTAGATTTTGAAATTGAGGCAAAGATGTGCTTGACCTGTGGTATTTTTATGACTTTCTCTACTCATCAGTCATATAGTGATCTCTGGAAATGTGAATAATGCCCCTGGCTCTCCTGTAGGAAACTACTCCTGGTCCCCTCCTCTCCTGTCTTCCCCACCTCTGTTCCCAGCCACATTGACTGCATGAAAACCACCTGCCTCTTACTACATGGAATGCTTGTTCTCCCCCTCTGTCTCTCTCTCTGTCAGTGTCTCTGTCTCTTTCATATACACTCACACACACACATATATACACAAACTTCTTATTTTTCTGTTTATGTGGTACAGGGGAATTGAACCCAGGGCTTCATGTGTGCTAGGCAAGCACTCGACCACTAAGCCATATTCCCAGCCCACGTACAAACTTCGAATTGGTCCATATGGTTCAAAACATTAAATGTAGATAGATGAGGCGGGGTGGGGGAGGGAATGATCAAATGAATGTGGGGAATGGTCACAGCCAATATATATAAAGGCTGTGAAAAATCCAAAATTTAAAATGCATTGAATAGAACAAATAAAATGGAAAAAGGATGTTAGGAAGAGCAAAAGGACCCTCCCCGTTCCTCACTCCCCCAGGAAAAAGGAAATGTAAAAGGGCAGGAAGAGCATAGTTCCAGGAGGGCTGTGTGGTTGCCAGGGGCTTTGGGGCTGGAAAAGAAAGAGCAAGAGGTGAAACTAGTTTCCAGCAGAGTTGGCTGGAGCAGAGTATGTCTGGGCTGTGTGATTTAGCCTTTGCTAGAGGCCTCCCCCACTTCCCTCCCTCTTCCCTTCTCTCCCCTTCCCTCCCTTCCCTCCCTTCTGCTCCTCTCCTCACTTTTCCTAACAAATTCTAGAATCTGGTGACTTATAGAACAAACACCTCATAGTTTCTGTGGGTCAGGGATTTGCACTTTGCTGTATGAAGTGGTCTGGTTCGTGTGAGATTGTAGTCATGATATCTAGCTCTTCACCCTTCTGGGGTCTCAACTGGAGCTGGGTGGTCTGCTCACAGTGTTGTGTTGTAGCTTGATTTCCCTAGACCAAATGATTCAGGAAGGAGGAAAAGATCAAGCTGACAGCTCTATTCCCTCTTTGACCTAAATGTAGTCTCTGAACATGTCCATGATACTTGAAGCTTGCTGGGAACCAAGTGCTGTTTGCTAGAAAACACAGCTACTACCTTTGATAAGAGCTGTTAAGCCTTGGAGCCTATTGATACCCTGTTTGAAAACATTGCTTGGCACCACCACTTTGCATAAGAACCTCCACCACTTTACATAAGAGCCACTAAGCCTTGGGCTGGGAAGGTGGCTCAGTGGTAGAGCGCTTGCCTTGCATGCCTGAGGCCCTGGGTTTGATTCCCCAGCACCACATAAGCAAAAAGAAAAAAGCCAGAAGTGGCGCTGTGGCTCAAGTGGTAGAGCACTAGCCTTGAGATGAAGAGCTAAGGGACAGCGCCCAGGCCCAGAGTTCAGGCCCCACGACTGGACCCAAAAAAAGAAGAGCCACTAAGCCTTAAAACTTACCTATGACAACATTGATTGGCACCTTCTGAAGATTCCCCACCTATGACCTTTTGCAAGATATACTTTGCAGTTTTGGTGCCTAGCAACCCTATTGACCTGCTGATGCTAATTACCCTGCTCAGCGTGCTATATATACTGCTGTGTAAAAAATAAAGTTTGAGACCTTGATCAGAACCCTGTCTTGGTCTCCTTCCTCGTGTCTGGTTTGTCTCTCATTCAGGTCAGTTCCTCTTCGAGCCCTTGTTGACCGACCCCGCGGGCCAGGGCAGAAGCTCTATTCATTAAGTTAGAAATAATATCTGAAATGCTGCCTCTGTGCAGGAAGAGAACCAGACTCCAGCTCTTCAGGGGAGGAGTGTGACAGAATTGGAGGCCATTTGAGAGCCTGTTGTGTGCTTGACATCATGAATGGCACAAGGGATCCAAGGTGCAGCCCCTGATGTACACTCTAGAAGTTTACATCTGCCAGAAAAGTTATGCTCTGCTCCATGACTGATCATGAGAAGGGAGACAGACTTCTTAGAGAGGTCTGAGAAAGTGGAAAGCAGAATGGATGGTAGCAGAGGGAGGCTCTAGGGAGGAGCTGGCTCCTGCCTTCATGTATTTGCAGCTTTCTCCTCTGTTGTATTTATTTATTTATTTTTTGTCGGTGTGAGGCTTGAACTCTGGACCTGGGCGCTATCCCTGTGCTCTTCAGATAAAGGCAAGCATTCTGCAGCTAGAGCCACAGCACCACTTCCAGTTTTCTAATGGTTTATTGGAGATCAGAGTCTCATGGACTTTTCTGGCCGGGCTGGCTTTGAACCGTGATCCTCAGATCTCAGCCTTCTGAATAGCTAGGCTTACAGGTGTGAACCACTGGTGTCAGGCTTACCACTGCTTTTTGTTCATCCTTTGTCCCTCCATTTCTGTGCACTAATTTTATTTTTATGCTGAAGAAAAATAGAAAGCTATTATCTATCCTACTTCATGAGGTTATTTGACTATTGTACCTAATTTGGTTATTGCAATTGAGATATTGTGGGCTTTAGACAGTGGTCAAATGCAAATAAGATTGATTCATTGGTTGTTTGATGGATCGAGTCATTCATTCATTCATTCATTCATTCATTCATTCAGTACATTTATTGTTGTACCAACTATGTAACCAGCAAGATATGTGCCTTACATTCTTGTGGAAGAGACACCTAGGTGGTAAACAAGCAAATTAATAAATATGACAGTGGTTATTGGAACTGCGGACTTTTTGTTGTTGTTGTTGTTTTGTGCCAGTACTGGGGTGTGATCACAGAGCCAGAGCATTTTTGCTTAGTTCTGCTTAAAGGTTGATGCTCTACCATTTGAGGCCCATCTCTATTTCTGACTTTTGGTGGTTAATTGGAGGTAAGGTCTCACAGACGTCTCAGGTTGTTTTCAAACTGCCATCCTCATATCTCAGCCTCCTGAGTAGCTAGGATTCCAGGTGTGAACCACTGGCACCCAACAATTAAGAATACTGTTAAGGAACTAAACAGACTGATAGTAAGTGGTCTCTGAAAAGCACATAAGGTGAAGAGAAACCCTTTTTCTTTCCAAAGGTTTAAGTCTGCTGAGATCAACCAACTGGAGACAAAGATATACTCATCCTATTTTGTAGTTGGAAGAACCATAGGAGGTGATCAACCCACAATCCAGTGAGATTTAAAAACAGAAATCACTTCACCTATGCTCTGCACCATGGAGTTGGGGAGTATAGGTAATTTAGAGGGATGGTAAATGATTTTTAGGTAAAAAGAGCAGTATTTGCACTTTGTCAGAGAACCACGAGACAGGTAGGTACAGAGAACAAAGGTAGGTTTATTGCTGGGAGGGGGGCTGGCAAGACCCCTTCTCACAGGGTAGCAGTGAGAAGAATCATCTGGTATTTTCTGAGGTGACCTGTATAACCTAGGAGGATTAAGAGGTGATACAAGTGACTAGGAGGTAGTGACCCTGGTGAGGGCCAGGGGCTTCATCATGGCAGACTAGGCTGCTGTCCAAATAATAGATAAGAGGCCCTGCATCTGCCCAGACCTGAAGGTCACACTAAGGGGCTCTTGTTGCCTTATATGGTTGTAGCTGCTCCAGAGAAATGCCATCTTAAGTTTGTGGAGGCTGATTATTTACTGTGTTTTTAAATGGGCCTAGTGTTGCCTAAGAAGGGAGCATGCTCAGCTGTGGAGAGGAGAAGGAGTGTATTAAACTATGGGAAGGGAGCTCATTTTGCTAACATAGGGAGTCTGGGACAAGGTTCCCATAGGCTGTGGGGGAGGTAGTGACAGGCTCTGAGAACATGGGGACAGAATTTTCCTAGGAATAAAACTTTCTTACTTGGCAGATAAATCTCAAGGAGTCCCTGGAGCTGCTCTAGAAAAATAGATAAAAGGTGGACATTGGTAGCTCATGCCTATAATCTTAGCTAATGTGGAGGCTGAGATCTGAGGATCACAGTGTGAAACCAGCCCAGGCAGAAAAATCTGTGAGACTTTTCTCTCTGTTTAACTATTAAAAAGCCAGAAGTAGAGGTGTGGTTCAAGAACAGCAGAGTTGAGGAAAAATGACAAGTGAGAGCACAAGGCCTTAAGTCCAAGCCCAAGTACCAGTATCCATTAAAAAAAAAAAAAGATGTGAATAGACTCCTGTCTTGAAAAAAACAGGAAAAGGCAGTACTGGAAGTATGGTTCAAGTGGTAGTGTACCAGTCTTTGGTAGAGTACCAGCCTAGCAAGCAAAGGCCCTTGACAGTTGAAACTGTAGTAGGTACTATCAAACCATTCTTTCAAACTTCTTTTTTTTTTTTTTTTGGGGTCCGGTTGTGGGGCCTGAACTCTGGGCCTGGGCGCTGTCCCTCAGCTCTTCAGCTCAAGGCTAGCACTCTACCACTTGAGCTACAGCACCACTTCTGGCTTTTTTCTTTTTGCTTATGTGGTGCTGAGGAATCGAACCCAGGGCCTCAGGCATGCAAGGCAAGCACTCTACCACTGAGCCATCTTCCCAGCCCCTCTTTCAAACTTCTTTAGAATGCAGAATAGAGAATATTGTAGAGTGGTTAAGAGTGTGGGATCATTCATTACCCTCCTTTCATGTCAGCCCTGACCCCTTCCCTCCTTCCCTCCCCTTCCCTCCATGCCTTCCTTCCTCTGTCTCTTTTTTGGTTGTACTAGCATTTGAAGTCAGAGCCTGCTGCTTACTATTCAGTTGCTCTACTACTTGAACCCTGCACCAGCCCACTTTCTGAGCCTTTCTGAACCTCAATGCCCTTATCTGTAAAATGAGGACAATTATCTCTGAGCTCTATAATTTGGAGTATTTTCAGGAAAATTTTATAAGAATAGTTGAAGTAATAGATATGAAAACACCTGAATGCTTAAGAGCATTATTGATGAGAAGGAGCACATCTTTTTTTTAATACATTTTTTATTGTACAAATGCTGTACAGAGGGGTTGAGTTACATGAGTAAGGTAATGCGTACATTTCTTATCAAGCATTGCTGCCTCCTCTTTTGCTTTTCCCCTACCATCCCTTCCTTCCCACCTCCACAAATACGCTCCATAACCCCCACACCCCCTACCCATGCCTAAATTGTAAAGTTCATTTTTCAACATAGTGTCTTGTACATCTCATTGTTACAATGGATCAACCTGTATCCCTATTTAAATATTTTGTTTTTTCCCTTTCCCTCCCCAAATTAGAAAACTGTATATACAAGATACAGGGCATTGACATCAAATACAGTGAAAACAGGGGGTATACCTTGGGGGAAGAACATACAAAGAAACAAAAAAAAAATCACATGGTACATTATAAATACGTTAGAAACCATAGCAAGAAAGAAAAAGACAAAACTTGTGTCCCTATCTTGGGGTTCATTTCGCTTGACATCATCTTATTTGGTCATATGTACATAGCTTTTGACCTTTTCTGCTTGTCCCTGACATATACTAGTTATTGTAAGTAAGGAAACCATGGGACCTATGTTTCTTTGGGCCTGGCAAGAAGGAGCACATCTTCACTCCAGATTTATCCTTTGTGTCCTGGGCTTTTTTTTTTTTTTTTTAACTTTTTTTGGCTTTGATAATTGGCTTTGATAATTGGATGCTCTCAGATGAGATCTCCTGGTGTCAGGTTAAATCCATGTTGCCTTACAGGTGGGTGGGCAGGTGGGTGGCCTGTTCTAGGATTTGTCCTAGTTTAGCAGCAGTGGTGTTCCAAGGAAATGAAAAAGAAATGAATTTAGGCTGCTCCTGCAAGAGTCTGTGTTACAGGAAGCTCAGCAAAAAGGACATGGTGTCTGCTATCTCTGCTGGCTTCTTAGAGACAGTGTGTGGCACCAAAGCCCTGGTGCTGGGTTATCCTGCACATCACCAGTGGCACTGAGAGCACATTGTAGCTCTTTTCTCATTGATTGATTGGTGCTGGTACTGGGGCTTGAGCTCAGGGCTTCCCACTTAGCTTTTTGCACATTACTAGTTCTCTCCTACTGGAGCCACACTTCTACTTCCCAGAGATTATGGCTTTTTCAGAATGCTACTCCAGTCAGTCTTTGTACCCCAGCCCTTCTTCACCTCTGGCATTGTGTAGCAGTCACTCATCAATCTGTGACTGGTCAAGTGCCTGCCATGTTTCTGAAAAGGACAATCAAGATGTCAGGGTGTTCCCCCATCTCTGCCCTCAGGGCTAGGCATCAAGGCTGGGCTGTTACAGTGGACCAGAATGGCAAGACCTGATGGAAATACTCCCCAGGATACATTGGGGAGAATACAATTGAAGCTCCTAGCTAGCAGGTGCTAAGCTGAGTTGGGTTTGATTTCTGTCTTCAGAACTAGAGAAAGCAAGTATAAGCAAATATATGGAGAAGCAATAGTGCTTGGGGCATTGGTGAGAAAAAGGTTGCAGGCAGAGTAGCTTCTCCCACCCAGGCTTGGCTGGAACTCAAACTCATGTGGTTGTACGCCTGTTGCAGGACCCCCACCAAGAAGATCACTTCAAAAGCAAGGCTTTATTCAGGTGGGCTGCAGCTCCGGCTTTGTCCCACACACTGACTCAGCAGAACTTAGGAGGAAGCCCCGAGCTGAAATTTCACAGTGTTTATAAAGGCAAAAACTACAAAGGGATAAAAGGAGAAGAAAAAAAAGAAATCACAGACTGACAAATTTAAGGCAACAAGAGGTGTCAGCAGGGCATTCCAAGGCAATAAGGGGTTGTAGGGAGTTATCAAACTGGCTGGGTCTTAAAGGGCATTCCAGAGCAGTTAAAGCTTAGCAGGGAGTTTCCTGGCTAGTTGGGTTCTGATAAGCTGTAGCTGGGATAATTGGTGGTCTGGGTTTGTTCACAGGGTCTGTTTATCTTGGGCCAGCTTGGTCATCTCCTGAAGTTTGTGGGGACCCAAGGCCAGCTATAGTACAAAGTGGGGCCTGACTTCAAAGTAGCTTTGTTCAAGTAATCTATGGTTTAGCAGTTTCAGCAAACAAGACGGTTTCTGCAATTCAGGTGGGCCCAAGGTTAATATGAGCAGCAGAAGGGTTACTGCTTCTAAACGAAGCCACTTTTAACTCTTCAATGTCTCATATCCACACTAGCCCCTTCCATATCCCAGGATAGTTCTTGTGTCCTGGATTCCTCTTCCCTCACTCCCTCCCTTCTTCCCTTCCTCCCTTCCTCCCTTCCTCCCTTCCTCCCTTCGTCCCTTCGTCCCTTCGTCCCTTCCTCCCTTCCTTCCTTCCTTCTTTCCCTCCTCTTCCCTCATCCCCTTGCCCCCTCTCCCCTTCCCATTTCCTTCCTTCCTTTTTTTCCCCTTCTGGAGTTGAGACTAGAACTCTAGGCATCACTTTGTCAACCAAACTTTTTTTCTCAAGGCTGATGTTCTCCCACTTGAGCCACACCTGCACTTCCAGCTTTTTTTCTGTTTCATTGGCGATAAGAGGCTCATGGACTTTTCTGAAGAGACTGCCTTTAAATCATGATTGTCAGCCTTCAGCCTCCTGACTAGCTTGGATGACAGGTGTGAGTCACCAGTACCAATCTAGCTCTACTTTCTTTACCAGTTCAATCTAATCCATAACTTTTAACACGCTGAGTTTGGGTGGTAGCCAGTGTCATATTCACCATAGGCCTGAGCCCCCTTCCTTCCACTCTGAGAATCTCTTAACAGTTGGCCATCTGATATATTGGTGGATCCTCCTCTTCGGTGGTGCTGGGGATCTTGCAATGGGACAGTCCAGATGGGGTGACATGTCATCACTTACTGATGTATTCTGACAGTGCCTTAATTTCATATTTTTTAAGGAGCCTCTCCCTGCCTTCCAGCAACTCAACACTGGATCCCACAAAACTGGCTCCAGCCTCAGTGATGGCTGTGATTCTTCTTGCCTGGTGCCTTCATGGTCTGCAGAGGTGTCAGGAGCCAGCAGCTGAAGAGCAGTCTGAAGCTTTGAATGAGGTGATGTACAGATTACTTACTCCTCAAACTCTTTCTGTACCTAAGTGTGTAACTTTAGCATGCATTTCAGTGCACTTTTTTTTTTTTTTTTTTGGTCATGGAACCTGAATTCTGGGCCTGGGCACTATCCCTCTGCTTTTTTTTTTTTTTTTTTAATAATTTTTTATTGTGAAAATACCGTACAGAGGGGTTAGAATTACATGAGCAAGGTAATAAGTACATTTCTTATCAAGTATTGTTGCCTCCTCCTTTGTTTTTCCCCTCCCATCCCTGCCCTCACATCTCCTTATCCCTCAGATCTTCATCTCAAGGCTAGTGCTCTGCCATTTGAGCCACAGTGCCCCTTTTGGCTTTTTCTCTTATGTGGTGCTGAGGATCAAACCCAGGGCCTTATGCATGCAAAACCAGCACTCTACCACTGAGCCACCTTCCCATCCCCTCATTGCACATCTTAAAATGCAACTTGTAGTATTTGAGGCACAAAAATGGTGTTTACTCTGAATTCTAAGATTCCTAAATAGTTAACTTATTTATGCCCCAGAAATTGATATCATTACCTCAACTAAGTAAATGACTAGTAGTATTAGCCAATAGATGAATTCAGGCCCACTGAATTTAATATCAGAAGCAATGCAGAGGCACAGAGGCTTGTAATTAGGGTGGGCGCTAGTCTCTCATGCCTGTAATCTTAGCTGTTGAGGAGACTGAGACCTGAGGATCATTGTTTTGAAGCCAGCCCAGGCAGGAAAGTCCATGAGACATTTATTTCCAGTTAGCCAAGGAAAAGCTGGAAGTGGCCAAGTGCTGGTGGCTCACACTTGTAATCCTACCTACTCAGGAGGCTGCATCTGAGGATCAAGGTTCAAAGTGAGCCTGGACAGGAGAGGCCATGAGACTCCTATCTCCAGTAAGCCACTGGAAAACCAGAAGTGGCACAGTAGCTTAAATGGTAGAGTGCTTGCCTTGAGCGGAAGAGCTGAGGGATAGTGCCCAGGCCCAGAGTTCAAGCCCCACAACCAACAACAACAAAACACTAGAAGTGGTGCTATGGTTCAATGGTAGGGTGCTAGCCTAGAGCAAAATAAGTTCCAGGGCAGTGCCAGGCCCTGAGTTCAATTTCTAGGGCTGACGCAGAAAAAGGCTTATTCTTAGTTTAACCTTCTCCTGTTGCTATCTGGAAAGTATTAATATTTGAACAAAAGGTGCTGTGTTGTCACTTTGTACTGGGCCCCTCTACCCTGTGGCTAGTCCTGAGGAAGGTTCATGTGCCTCATCCCTGCTACATTGTGTGCTTGCTCTATCATGGAATCTCGGTAAGTGTGGGGGAGTGTCAGCTGGTCCTGAAGTAGTGAGCTCCCCATCCTTGGAAGAATTCAAAGTTGAAACTGGAGGAAATTGGAATGCCAGATGGGAGGAGTTAGAGTAGGCAATCCTTAGGATCTGAGTTCCTATGAACCCTGATTGTAGGATTCTGTAACTTATCCTTCTACAATGTTACTGAATGTCAGAAAATAGAGGAGATGGGGACCGAGGAAAATGGTCTAGTGTGTAGGATTCTGCAAGTACGAGGAACTTGGAGTTATTTCCTTACTGTTGGCAGTAGTACTGGGCTGCTGACCCTCTGCTCTCCCCAATGTTATCTGTATGGGAGAAGCTCTGTTCTAGTGCTGAAAGTTCTCCTCTTGGTCAAAGGTCACAGCAGTGACACTAGAAGTGCTAGTGTCCTCCTTCTGAGGCCTAGCAATTACTTGCCCAGCACCTTTGTTTGCTAAAGAGGGGAGTGTGTGTGTGTGTGTGTGTGTGTGTGTATTTGCATGTGTGTGTGCAGTGGTAAACAGGATGGACTGGAGGGCAGGAAGAACAAATGACACTCCAGACCTCCTGCCATGTATGTGACATTCCTTCTCAATGTTGGAACTTTAGGCAAGTTATTTTCATCTCTTTTCACCTCACTTTCTGCCTCTGGAAAAGGGATCTGAGAGAATGAATTTTAGCAACTTGACTTAATTTTTAGAGATTTTCATTAATAACACAATTTATACAGCACTTTGTGTTTTTCAAAGAACTTTTCACATATGTGAGCTCACCAAAATTGTCTTAACAATGAGAAGGTGGTATTTGCACCATTTAAGTGATAAAGGAACAAAGGCCAAAAAGACAGTGGGTGGCAAAACTAGGCCTCTATGTTCACCATTTCATATAGGGATCTTGGCTATTTTCTAAAAGTTTATCCTTTTGTTCATTGAGCTAATAATGACAGGTTCCCATAATGTGATACTCACATAGTCCCTAGGCTGCTCCTGTGCACAAGGATTGTTTTTCTAAGACAGGATCTGTCTATGTAGCCCATGTTTACCTCATACTCTTAGTGTTCTTCTTGCCTCTGTTTCCTGAGTACCACAATACATAGCCACAGGGATGGTTTTTGCTGAGGTCCTCCATCCTTCTTTGGTCTGCTTTGACTGGGAATGTAGCAGGGTGAGAGCCATGCCCTGAGTTCTAAAGTTAGATACCTTCTGTTCACATCTCCCAATTTGTACTGTAGCTGAGTGGCCTGGACAAATGACCTTTTGGGACCTGATTTTTTTCATGTGTAAAAGAATGGTAAACTTAGCTTCTTTCATGCAGGGCTGGTGCTATACCACGAAAGCTATACCTCTACTTTCTACATTTCTTTCTAGTTAATTAGAGATAAGAGTCTCATAGATTTCCCTGCCTGCATTGGCCATAAACCATAATTTAATGATCTTAGCCTCCTGAGTAGCTAGGATTACAGGTATGAGCCACTAGCATTGGGATATTAGGCATATTTTTTAAATTAGCTTTTAGGCTTGGAATTGTAGGCTTCTTTGGTTTTCTTTTTAGTATCTGTTAAGTAATTTTCAAGGTACTGCCTGAAGTCCCAGGGAGCCCCTGTGAACCTACTTGAAAGAAGATCTCATCACTTAAAAAACAAAAAAGAGAACCACCAGGAAAAAAAAAAACACCCTGCATAACACCTCTGTGAACATGGGAGAGCAAAGAAGTAAGTTATGACATCCACTTCTTGCTGCCATTTGGTATTTTGCAAACTGCCACTGCTATTAACAGTCACTTTTGAGTATTTATGATCTTGCAGTTAGTTGGAGCACTTTGATTCTCATAAGAAAAACAGGTTCACATTTAGAAAATGTACCCTACAAGTAGCTGAGATCCCTCAGGGAGGCTGATGGATGGGGCCCACACAGGGGAAGGAAATGCAGCCACCTCGCCAGCCTGCAGAACTTTGCCTTTTCCACACACCCTAGTTGGAAGCTGTTTTTGTTTGTTGTGGTGGTGGTTGTTTGTTTTTGTTTTTTTTTCCAGTCTTGGTATTTGAACCCTGGACCTGGGTGCTGTCCCTTAGCTCTTCAGCTCAAGGCCAGCACTCTACCACTTGCTGCTTCCAGCTTTTTCTGTTTATGTGGTGCTGAGGAATTGAACCCAAGTTCTCATGCATGTGAGGCAAGCACTCTATTACTGAGCCACCTTCCTAGCCCCTTGAAAGCTGTGTGTTTATGTCTGGATCCTTACCCTGCCAGGGATGGACTTTCTGTGTGGCCCTGGCATAGTGTCCCATGGCAAAAGGACATGTAGCTAAATACCAAACCACTTTCCACACATATGTCCTTGCACCACACCAGCCACAATGCTAGCAAAGACCAGAAGCTGGTCTTTGAATTTATCCCAGAGTCCTAAACTGGTTCTTGGTGTGTGCAGGATAGAAGGGAGAGTTTTGGATCTGGCCAGTGTTGAAGCATCAGCCCAAGTAGAGCACCAGATCCTAAACTAGAAATTGGGAAAACACTGGCTCCCACTTTGGGCCTCAGTTTTGACTCTCGCTACATGATGCTCTGAGGTCCATGAGGTGCTTCAGTGCCAAATTATACAGGACTTGTGTTCAAGAGAAGTTGGGGTTTCCAGAGAAGGAGAATTGCATTTTAGGATTATTAGTTGTTTTTTGGTTGTTTTGGTGGTGGTCGTGAGGCTTAAACTCTTTGCCTGAGCGCTGTCCCTGTGCTCTTCAGCTTAAGGTCAGCGCTCTACCTCTTGAGCCACAGCACCACTTCTGAGAATTGCATTTCAGTGACAAATTTACAAAGGTCTTGTCACTGTACATGTAAAGAAAGCATCATCAGCTTGTCAGTGAGAATCTTTTCACCAAGTGGATATGAGGGAAGGTTGGGGTTCCTGCTCTGTCTGTGAGACTTTAGCTGGGCTCTGGGTCTTCTCAGGCTTGTTTCTACTTCTGTAAAATCCTTCCAGGAAACCTCTTCACATTGAGTTGCTATGGCTTCTTGGGCTCCTCTTGGCTGTGACAGCTTCTGACACTGCCCTTGTTTGGGGGCAGCTTGGATGGTTTTGAGGAGCCCTAGTCAGACATGCTTTAGAATCTGTTGGGATTCATCTCATGTGTTTTTGATTTTAGATTGAAGTTCATGGATTTGGGAGGAGAAAACCAGAGAAGTAAATGCCATTCTTAGCACAAAGTTGATGTATTTTCACTGTCAATTTGACCTTGATCACCTAGTCCGTGGGCCTTCATAGTTCTCCAATGCCAAAAATCTTTTTCTTCCTTTTTTAAACTTTACTCCCCCCCCCCCCCCCACCTCCCAATCTATCTCTTTCTGTGTCAGTACTAGAGCTTAAACTCAATGCCTGGGTGCTGTCCTTTAGCTTTTTCATTCAAGGCTGGTACTCTACCACTTAAGCCATACCTCCAATTTAGGGTTTTGCTGATGCATTAGAGGTAAGGGTCTCTTTGATGTTTCTGTTTGTGTTGGATTTGAACTTCTATCCTTAGATCTCAGCTTCCTGCATAGTTAGGCATGCCCATCTCTTTTGAGAAGACCTGGTGATGTAACATATTATTGACTGTTTGCTGTGCACCTGGTAAAGTGTTGTGTGGCAGGGCTATGAAGACACTCAAGACATCATCTGTGCTCAAGTATCCCAAGAATGAACTGCAGCTCAGATGTGTGCAACAGCGCTCTCAGCGCACTGGGGAATGTGCATTGATAGTGTTCATAGGACTTCAAGGAAGTTAGTTACCTGACCAGGCTTTCCAATTTCCTGATTTTGTGCTTTAAGTGAATTTCCATGATTCCCTTCCATTTCCTTCAAACCATAATATTTTTTTTTGGTTGGTTGTGGGGCTTGAACTCTGGGCTGGGACACTGTCCTTGTGCTCTTCAGCTCAAGGCGAGAACTCTACTGCTTGAGCCACAGTGCCACTTCAGGTTTTCTAGTGGTTTATTGGAGATAGTAGTCACACGGACTTTCCTTCCTGGGATGGCTTTGAACCTCGGTTCTCAGATCTCAGCCTCCTGAGTAGCTGGGATTACAGGCAGGAGCCACCAATGCCTGGCAAACCATAACATTTTAAATGTTACAAGAGAGAGAGAAAATTACAGAAGCTAGCATATTTCTTTTGGAGACATACCCAGAGACTCATTATTTTTAAGCATTTTCTTAGCACTTCTTGTGTTGAAAGCATTTTTAACTCATTAATTAGTAATCCACATTAATAAATAGATGGAATTAATCTATTCCAGACAGAAGTTTGTCTTGAGGAAATACAAAAAACTTAAGTACTATTCCTTTCCACCTGTATCTTCTCTCTCCTCCCCTCCACCACACTTTATCTTGTTCATTATTTAGATTATTGCTCTGATCATTACACTCTGATTGAGCGCCACAAGTGTCCTTGGAGCTTCCACAAAGTTTGGGTTGGGTGTCTTCCCACTCTTCTGGACTCCAGGCTGTACATGGGTCTGCTTTGGGGACTCATTAGCACTTGAAAATGAAATTGGCCTCATAAATAGTCATCCTCAGGAAACAACGGGCTCTCCCATTTTTATTTTAGTTGCATTCAGCTGAAAACCTCTTAGCTTGTATTCTTGTTTGAGGAGAGTTTTTTTTTTTTTTTCCTCCTTTTTTCCTTCTTGCGGATCCTAGGGCTTGAATGCAGGGCTAGGTCTTAAATGCAAGGCCAGGAGATTTTGTTTGTTTGTTTTTTGTTTGTTTTTCCTCAAGGCTGGTGTTCTACCACTTGAGTCCCAGCTCCACATCTGGCTTTTTGGTGGTTATTTGGAGCTATGTGTCTCAAAGACTTACCTTTCTTTCTGAGCTGGCTGAAAACCATGATCCTCAGATCTTAGCCTCCTGAGTAGCTAGGATTTCAGGTATTAGCCACTAGTATCTGGCTAGGAGGTTAGTTTTTACCTTCAGAAAAAAAATCTCCATAACATGACTACCATTTATGTCTCTCTTTGGAACAAGGGCTCCCCTGTCCTTGTATTTGATCAAGATGATAATTTTCCACCTTGTACAGATAAGGAAATTGAGGACCATGAGGAGCAATCTCAAGATTGGTAAAAGTCAGAGCTGATATACATCTCCAAAGATCTTCCCTTCCTATATTTCTTTGGTTCACCATTCTGGGCCTTCCCAGTGTGGTGCTCATGTTCACCCACAGTGGGCTGTCTGCCTTCCTCTGCTGCTGGCCTCTGGTGGGAGAAGCTTGCAGAGGATGTGATGGTCTCCTGATTATACTCTTGTCTTCATTTTGTCACCTGGTGATCTGTTTCAGGAGCTGCCTGTCTATGGCCCCCCCTGTCCTCTTCCTTCCTTCCTGTCCTGGCACAAAGGAGCCACTCTTGGTACTAAGATCGCTGTGACATCAGATATGTAGAGAATCAGCATATTGTCCATGTCATAGATCTGAGGATTCTATCCCTGACCTCTGGGAGCTCTTAGTGTTATCAGAGAAGAGCTGCCTTGTACTCCTGGAGTCCCCTTCATTAGCTCCTTTTCTTTCTGCCCTTACAGGTCATGCCTGTTTCAGTAAGTAGTTATTATATGCCAGGTCTCATGCTCACAGACTGCTATCTGTGACAACCTACTCATTAGGAGGTGAAATCATTGTTCCTCTTACCAGAAAGGGAATCAATTGTTTAAGGGCTGGGCGCCAGTGGCTCATACCTGTAATCCTAGCTACTCAGGAGGCTGAGATCTGAGGATCATGGTTCAAAGCCAGCCCAGGCAGGAAAGTCCATGATGCTCTCATCTCCAATAAACCACTAGAAACCCAGAAGTGGCACTGTGACTCAAGCAGTAGAGCACTTGCCTTGAGCTGAAGAGCTGCGGGATAGTGCCCAACTCAGAGTTCAGGACCCCTGACCAAAAAATGAATTAAAAAATAAATAAATAAATAAAAAATAAAGAATCATTTAAGGAAGGGGCTAAGAAAAAGAAAATACAGCTAAGAAAAAAAGAGAGCAGCAGAGATTCCTAATCTCCATATCTAATAGATATAAAAAACATTCAAAAAAACATTAAAAAAACAGATTGTACCCAGGTGCAGGTGGCTCACCACTGTAATCCTAGCAATTCAGGAGTCTGAGATCTGAGGGTCCTGGTTTGAAGCCAGCCTGGAAAGAAAAGTCTGTGAGGCTCTTTATCTCCAATTAACCTGCAAAAAGCCAGAACTGGAGGTATGGCTCAAATGGTATAGCACTAGCCTCGAGCAGAAAAAGCTTAAGGAAGGGCTAGGAAGGTGGCTCAGTGGTAGTGCGCTTGTCTTGCATGCATGAGGCCCTGGTTCCATTCCTCAGCATCGCATAAGTAAAAAAAGAAAAAAAGCCGGAAGTGGTGCTGTGGCTCAAGTGGTAGAGCACTAGCCTCGAGCAGAAAAAGCTTAAGGAGGGGCTAGGAAGGTGACTCAGTGGTAGAGCGCTTGTCTTGCATGCATGAGGCCCTAGTTCTATTCCTCAGCACCACATAAGTAATAAAAGAAAAAAGCCAGAAGTGGTGCTGTGGCTCAAGTGGTAGAGTGCTAGCCTTGATCTGAAGAGCTAAGGGACAGTGCACAGGCCCAGAGTTCAGGCCCCATGACCAGACCCAAAACAAAAAACAAAAACAAAAAAGCTTAGGGATAGTTCAGTCCCCAGTTGAGTGGGGCTCAGTGTCCCAGCTCTGAGTTCACTCTCCAGTACTTGCACCAAAATAGGAATAATATTAATAATTACTTAAGAAGGAACAGGAAATACTTAGGATGTGGTAGATGTTTGAATCCTGAAGCTCCCTGTTGAGTTGCCTTGTTTCCCTTGTAGTACTGTTGCAGTGGTGTGTGTGTGTGTGTGTACACAAGTAACCCTATTAGTTATTTTATTGTGACCGTTAGGACCCATGAGCAAGAACTATTATAAGAAAACAGAAGTGTTGAACAATACGCTGTAAGCTACAACAGTAGATGGCCAAGCCAGATGGACCCCAGGTATCATTGATTCTGGACTGTGCACAGTTAACCAATCACAGACAGTATTGGCTCCTTGGTTAAACCCCAGAGAAAAAGCTGCTTTGCTAGGGATGCTGCAAGATAGACTGGCCAAGTGAATATCCTGTGTTGAAACAGGGAGAGGCAAGTCAGTAAGGTGAGGGCTATGCAATGCTCTGAAGGAAATGGGCATAAGTGAGAGCACCTGTCCTAAAGGGGCTTGTGGTATTAGTCTTTCCCCACACCACCATCCTAGAAGTTGTCCCTCAGCTTTTTGCTCAAGGTTACCACTCTGCTACTTGAGTCATAGCTCCACTTCTGGCTTTTTTGTTGCTTTATTGGAGATAAGGAGCCTCATTGACTTTTCTGCCTAGGCTGGCTTCACAGCATGGTCCTCAGATCTCAGCATCCTGATTAGGATTACAGGCATGCGCCATGGGCACCCATCTATAATGCTGTTCTTAATGGCAGTGGCAGTCAGACAGGGCCTTCATCCGTGTCTTATATGGTCTCATCCTAATAGGTACTGTCCTCAGGCTAGAGTGTAGGGGACTGACTGGAAATCTCAGGCCTGGCCACAGTGACAATTGAGTGAGTTACATTTCTTGAATTTGGATGCAGGCCACCTGCTTTGCTTCTTGGGTTTCTGCTTTCGAGTGCTCTGCTGGACTATACCTGGGGTCTCTGGTGAGACACCTGGGTGAATGTGGGCACTTTTCAGAATGGCTTAGAAGCAGCTCTTGGTGGCTTTGCAGCTTGGCTTTCATTTCTGGCATGACAGTGCATTGGGAAGGTTCTGGATCGAGTCAGGCTTAGCTTTGGGCTCAATCTCTGCCACATGCTAGCTCTTTCTTCCATTCCAGATGAGTCACTGTCCATCTTAGGCTGCCCTGTCCTGTCTCCTCCTCATATACCTGTCTCTGACTTGGGGCCAGGGATCTGATGAAGAAATTCTCTTCAGACAAATAGAGATTCCCTGGAAGGAAATTGATCATGTACAGCTGGTTTCTCCACTGGCAGTTGTTCAATTTTATTTCCCTTTCATTTTTCTTCCTCTTCTCAGGGATCACTGCCTATAAGAACTTGATAGCAACTAGACTTAGATGGGTAAATGTAAATTGGAGCTGGCTTCTGAAACTCCAGGTGAGTTTCTTCAGGCCTGAGAGATTTTTCAGAGCCCTACGCACCTAATGCATTTTAGCCTTTATTTTTATTTTTCACCTATATTTTTCTTCTTGTATTACTTCTAGATGCCTTTTATTTTCCCTTAGGACTCAAGCATAATTTTGGTTGCTTTTAGGTGTAATTATAGAAGGCCTAACTCATTTCAGTGAGAGGAAGATTTATTATTTCACATAATAATAACCACAGTGGGGCTGGGGGGTTATCCAGGGGAAGGGTGCACGCCTGGCACGTGTGCAAGGCCCTGGGTTCAGTCCTCAGCCCTGGAAAAAAAAAGAAAAAAATAATAACCATAGCACAAGGGAGACGGTAGAATTCATTAATTCAGTGGCTCAGTACTGTCTTCTTTTTTTGTCTTTTGTTTTGTCAGCCATGGGGCTTGAACTCTGGGCCTGGGCTTTGTCCTTGAGCAACTCAGCTCAAGGCTAGCACTCTACCACTTTAGCCACAGGGCCACTTCTGATTTTCTGGTGGTTTATTGGATATAAGAGTTTCACAGGTTTTCCTGCCTGGGCTGGCTTTGAACCATGATCCTCAGATCTCAGCTTCCTGAGTAGATAGGATTACCGGCCTGAGCCACTGGCACCTAGACTGTCTTCTTATATTTATATTCCTACCATCTTTTGAATTGACCATACTGAGTATATTCTCCACAGGCTAAAGTTCATCATCCCAAGTTGGCAGTTGCAGCACCAGACATCCCATGTAAACACAGAAACCAACAGAATGGATGATGAGACAAAATTGGGATTTGTTTGCAAAGAGGACTGAGAAGTGACCACTGAGGTGGTATCTATCCTTGATGAGAAACATGTACCTTTTCTCTTTTGCTTGACAGGTTAAGAACAAATATCTTGTCATGGCATAATGAGATTACGTACTGTGCCCTCAACTATTATTTCCTCATTTTATTTCCTTCTGCTCTCTACACTAGAAGGCCAAACAAGACCACTAGCTATTGTCAGAACTATGTACACCTCATTTGTACCTCCTTGTTCTAGGCAGGCTGAGCCTGTGCCTGAACCACACCCTGCCCATGTGGCCTGCCCTGCAGCTGTAGCATAAGACAAAAACGGCTAGAGTCAACAGTACTAGCAGAGCCTCTCCCTTGTTCCCTCCCAAGTATGTATTTTGAAAACAATCTTTTTATTTTATTTTTTTTAATTTAATTTAATTTTATTTGTGAACATACTGTACAGAGGAGTTACAATTACGTGGGCAGGATAATGCGTACATTTCTTACCAAGCATTGCAGCCTCCTCCTTTGTTTACCCTTCACATCCCTTCCCAGCCTCCCCCCTCCCCCCCATTCTTTTTATTTTTATTGCAAGATAAAACAGAAAATATAGCTGGCACTGTTGGGTTATGCTTGTAATCCTAACTCATCAGCAGGCAGAGATTTTAGGATTAAGTTTCAAAGCTAGCTTGGGCAGGAAAATCTGTGAGCCTCTTCTCTCCAACAAACCTTCAAAAAGCCTGAAGTAAAGTGGTGGCTCAAGTGGTAGAGTGCCAGCCTTGAGCGAAACAGCTAAGAGCCAGTGCCCAGGTCTTGACTTCAAGCCTCAGAACTGGCACTCCCACTCAGGATCCATCCAGGATCCTGCTTTCCCTTGATCTGTCAGACCTCCTCTGCCTCCTCCAGTCTGTGACATTTCTACTGTCTTTTCTTTAGTATGAGCTTGACACTTTTGAAAAGGGCAGCTACTGATCCTGTGGGAAGCCTCCCAGTGTGGCTTGGGTGGGTGTTTTTTTACTTTGGCTGGTCCTGGGATTTGAACTCGGGGCCTGGGTGCTCTCTTGGAGCTAGTTATAGGCTATCACTCTACCACTTGGAGCTACAGCACCCACTTCTAGTTTTCTGGTGTTCACTGGAGATATGAATGTCACAGACTTTTCTCTCTGGGCTGGCTTTGGACCAACATCCTCAAATCTGAGCCTCCTTATTGGCTAGAATTCCATGGGTGAGCCACTGGAACCCAGCTAGGCATATTGGTTTCTTTGTTTGTTTGTGCCTAATTTTATAACTGAATGAGAAAGCTCAGTTATGTCATATCAATTTCTGGTGTCTCATTGCCTGGATGTATCTTTGGTCATCTACTTAAGGTGATCCTTGTCAGTATTTTTCAGGATGAGGCCATTGTTTCTTACATGATAATTGGCAAATAACATGAGTCAATTGTAAAGAGATTTTCTTCAAAGAGTATCTCTGTGCAGGTTTAGCTTAGGAAACAGATGGGAACCAGATGCTTTGGTTGAGATGGACATGGGCCAGGTTAGTATTCCAGCAAGATCTTCTGCCTCATCTCTAAATGGCCCAGCTTGTGAAGTGCCTCAAGTTCTGTTTGAGAACCTAGCCTGATGTTGGAGATTTGCCTATAAGCTTTTCTGCAAGATAGTTTCCTTCCAAACTGACATCCACAAAGTGAGTTAGGTTTAATAGGCATCAGCAGTGGCTATGTGCTGCCTGGGTGCATGGTACTCCACAAGTTGAGGTCGGCAGGAGCAAGGTGCTGGTAAGCCTTGATTGCTGAGAAGGGTAAAGGAGGGAAAAGGCAGCCTGATGGTAGGAGTGAGAGACACAAAGCATATGCATTTTGGTTCCTTAAAAATATGAATCCCTTTGGCTTATTTTTTCTTAATTTACTGGCATATTTCTCTTTTCCAATTCATCATAAAATACCCAGAAAACTTAGGAAACCATTAAATAATGCAATTGCACTTTTACCTACCTGTTATTTATTTTTGTTTGCTGCGAGATGATGAATTTATTGAGAGTAGAGTATCTACATTCCTTCTACTAATAATATTAACAGTATAAACAATATAAACTCTTTGTCTTCCATCCTAACACATTCTAGATGATCTTTTATTTTCTTTTTTGGTTGGTTCTGGGGCCTGAACTCTGGTCTTGGGTGCTGTCCCTCAAGTCTTCAGCTTAGGGCTAGCACTCTACCACTTGAACCACAGTGCCACTTCGGGCTTTTTCTGCTTACGTGGTACTGAGGAATTGAACCCAGGGCCTCATGCATGCAAGGCAAGTACTGTACCACTGAGCCACCTTGCCAGCCCCTCTAAATGATTTTTAATCATGTAGATTCAAATTTAGATGGTGTTGACCAAAGTATAGAGATTTCCATTGTTTCCTGTTTCAGAGTATGTCTTAATATCATATGAAGTTAAATGAATTACATTTCTACAATGATATATTTTGTATGTATTACATATAGTGCATGCATTACACATAGTATACAACACACACACACACACACACACACACACACACACACACACACACACACACACACACACACACACACACACACACACACACACACACACACACACACACACACACACACACACACACACACACACACACCTACAGCTTAGCTCCAAGGTATCTTAAAGTTGCCTTCTGATTTCATGCCTCGTGATTCTTTTTCTTTCTGGTATTTTAATGGCTCCAGGCAACTGGTATCATGTATACCTTTGAGCTTTCTCATGGATTGTTTTTATACCTTTGAACACTCTCTCTGGCATTTTCACCTGTCACTGTCTGATGTATGTCTCAATGGCAGGTATTTGCAGATGACTATGGGGCTAATCAAGTTAACATAAATGAGTGAATTGAATTCAAGTGCCAATTTTGAGGTGCAGGAGCATTGCCTAAAAGGACCAGTAGCTATTTGGCATGAAGTAGTTATTAACCAGTCACTATATAGCCTTTGTTGCTAGATCTTTCAGTTTTCAAGGGAAATTGGACACTTGCACTTTTGTATGAAGACTGGTTTTTAAACATGGAACTCATTTAAAAGTTTAGGCACTATATAGATAAATTAAAAACATCTCTAGGCTAGATTTGACACTCCAAGCTCTAGACTTGTGTTTGGTTCTTTGTGTATGAATCATGTCTCCTGATTCAAATGGGTGTTTTCCTTTCTGTTAGCATTTTTGGTATGTATCTTAATTATAGTAGTGTGCTGGTCTTTCTGCCTTAGTTGTTAATAAGTTTTTTAAATCTGTTTGAAACATTTGTTGTCATATATTGGCTCTTTCCTACATGTAATCCATCTCTCTACAAAATAGTTTATACATACCTGTGTGTATGGGTGAAGGAGGGTGAAAGAGAAAGAGAGAGAGCACAAGAGAAGAGTAAAGGAAAGAGGAGGAAATACATTTATTCTCTCATGGTATTTGATTCTCCTTCTCTTCTTCTGGAAGGAATTAGATTGGGTAATTGAATTGTCGCTTAAAAGTTGATCTGAGGTGCAGGGAATTTGGTTTAGTAATAGTGCTTGCCTACCATGCATGAGGCCCGTTGTTCAGTTCCTCAATACCACATACACAGAAAAATCTAGAAGTGAGGCTGTCTCTCAAGGGTTAGAGTGCGAGCCTTGAGCAAACAAAGCTCCAGGACAGTGCCTAGGCCTTGAGTTCCAGTTCCAGGACTGGCAAAAAAAATGTTAAAGTAGGAATTCAATGGATATAGCCAAATGGTGGAGCTCTTCCCTGGTATGTGTGGGGTCTTAAGTTCTATCACTAGCACTGTAAAAACAAAAGTAAGTGTAAAATATAAGTCAATCGTCATCTCTTTTGTCACATCAAATGTTCCAATACTAACAGAATTTTGGTATATTTATGATGAATATTTTTAATAATAGCAAAAGGCCCAGAATAGTGTTTTATACTTATAATCCTAGACACTCCAGAGAAGGAGATAGGAGGATTAAGGTTTAAGAGCAGACCAAACAAAAAGTTAGTGTTTCAGAGATAGCAAGCATGGTAGTGTATGCCTGTAATCTCAGGTACTTGAGAGGCAGAGGTAAGAAATTCATGGTCTGAGGCTTGCCTAGACAAATTGGGAAACGCTATTTAAAAAACAAAAGCAAAAGGATTAGGGACATCTTTTGTTCCCTAGGGCCACCACTGTAAATAGGAAACAAAACCCTAAAAAACTGTTCTGACAGAAATATTTTTGGATAGATTAAATCTCTGGAAGAGTTTTAGTAGGAAGTGATTACTAAAGATTTTAAAGGATAGTCAGTAAAAGGGGAAATAGATAATGAACCTCCTCACAATGAAAAACTTGCTCAGGGAAAGACTCTAGGAAGACAGGAAAAAGATAAACTATAAACTAGCGTGAAATATTTGCAAGCCATATAGTAGAGGAATTAAATCTTAATAAACAGTGTTCTCAAGTCTCTGTAGTACATAATGATAAAAACCAAACCAGAATGATTGGATAATGACCAAAAGATACAAATAAATGTTTCACTGAAGAATATATATTCAGCAAATAAGCACATAAAAGGATGCCTTTGTCCCAGCCTTTAGAGGAATGCAATTTAAAAGGCTCAGTGAGGTACCACTACATACCTATTTGAATGGTTCAATCAAAATAGTGACAACACAAGGTTGATCAGAATTCAGGGGAACTTGATTATTCATACATTGCCACTAGGAAAATGAAGTGATAGTTTACTTGGGAAAAGAATAGAAAAATACCTTGTTTTGAGACAGTACTGTGGATTGAGCTCAGTGCCATGGCACTATCCCTGAGCTTTTTTGCTCAAGTCTAGCGCTCTACCACTTGACCCACAGTGCCAATTTCTGTTCATATGTTACTGAGGAATCAAACCCAGGGCTTCATGCATGCTAGGCAAGCTTTCTACTGCTAAGGCACATGCCCAGCCTAACAGTAACATTTAAAACTAAACTGAGTAGCCCAAGAGAACGCTTTGGTTCCCATAAACACCTATACATAAGGTTTCTGAATCATCTTATTTCTGTGATAGTCCCAAAGTACATTTATACCATGGACTATTCAGAAACAATAAAAAAAAGTCTTAATACAATAAAAGTGGGTCTGGAGGGACTTAAATGCTGTGTAAAAAATTCTTAACAAGTGGCATGCTATGTAATTTCATCTATACTTCTTGAAGTGAAAGAGTTTCAGTTGAAATCTGTTGAAATCTGAAGATTGGTGGATTCTGCCACAATGAATTATGCGTCAGTTATGGAAGCTGTTATTAGGAGAACGTGGGGGAAGATCTGTGCGATCTTGTCTGTATTAATTTACTAATGTTCCTGCCTGTGACTCTGTGAAAGTGTCAAAAGATTTAGACAAATAATGTATACTAAAAAAGCTGACCTCAATCACTTTTTTCCCTTGGGCTTTCTGATAAAGATGATCCTTGAGACTCCAGTGATAACTGAAGATGGAAACTGGGAGTCAGTGGAGAATTCTGAGTCTGTGAAGACTAATGAATCTGTTGACCAACGTGCCAATCAAGAAAGTTAATGGAAGCTGTAGTGCCCAGTTGAAAAGACCAGATGTTGGGTCTTCCAGGGACCCTGAGACTTCAGAAGTTCTCCCTTTCCAGGTATTACAGACAGCCACTGACTAGAATCTCTATTTTTTTGTGGGTCATGGGGCTTTGAGCTCTGGGCTTGGGCGCTGTCCCTGTGCTTTTCAACTTAAGGTGAGCACTCTACCACTTGAACCACAGCACCACTTCCGGTTTTCTAATGGTTTATTGGAGATAAGAGTCTCATGAACTTTCCTGCCTGGGCTGGCTTTGAACTCTGATCTTCAGATCTCAGATACTCAGCCTCCTGAGTAGCTAGGAAAACAGGTGTGAGTCTCTGGTGCCCAGCTAGAATCTCTATAAAATATTGGGATTTAAAAATATTGGGGTTAACCTGGTACCCCTGGCTCAGACCTGTAATCCTAGCTCCTGAGGATGCTTAGGTCCAGATGAAATGCAGATTCAATTTCCAACTAAATTTCAGCAAAATGCTACACTAGAGGTATGGCTCAATTGGTAGAGTGCCAGTCACGAGCAAGCAAACCAAACGTGTGAGGCCCTGGTACAAGGAAAAAGAAGTTGGGGTTAAGAGACTCGAGCTCAATGCTAATTTAGGATTGAACTTCTTTACTTATTTTTACAACCATAAATAATAGTTTTTCAGTTCTATAAATGCCATCAGCAGTAATTACCTTTGCTGCATGGTGCCTACATGATGAAAACATGCAAGTGTCTGTCAGTCAAGCAGTGCATTAAGCAAATATTATTTGGTTCCCCATACTTTGGCTAATAATTAGATAACTTACGTATATTATACTATTGCTCTCTAATTTTTCATACTTTGTTTCTTTTTTTTTTTTTTTTTTTTTTTTTTGGGTCCGGTCGTGGGGCCTGAACTCTTGGGCCTGGGCGCTGTCCCTCAGCTCTTCAGCTCAAGGCTAGCGGTCTACCACTTGAGCCACAGCGCCACTTCCGGTTTTTTCCTTTTTGCTTATGTGGTGCTGAGGAATCGAACCCAGGGCCTCAGGCATGCAAGGCAAGCGCTCTACCACTGAGCCACCTTCCCAGCCCTTTCATACTTTCTTGTGTCTTCCCTCCCCCGCTCATTTACTGGGACAGTAGGAAACTTTCCAAAGATATATCCCAGGCCAGATGGGGATATTGGGGCACCTGGAACAAGTCCTTGCTCTCCTCAGGCTCAGCTACATTAGCCACTGTGTGTAAGATCATCAGTCATTTCATGACTGTCTGTGTTCGTTTACATTGTTACAAGGGACTTTGTTAATAAATCTCCTTCTACATTTGTTCAAGGGATTTATTGTTTGAAGACAAGTGATCATGAGATAGATGATAGACATCGCATGTAGAATTGTTAGCATTTTCGTATTAGAATGAAGTCTAGGAATTGCTATAAATGTCTGTTCTTTAGTGATGTTGTATCAGAGTTTTTGTATAAAAAATGTTATAGTAAGGAGATATTTCCAAGGATTAATAACCCTAATTGTTAAAAATAAACTGTCTTATAGCTATCATGATTTTAGACACATGGACTTTGATATTACATTTTTGAAATTTAGTTTGTTTAGTTTGTTTAATAAAGAGCAACACATTTTGATTTTTCTCTAGGACAAGATACTTCAAATATCATGGAAAAGGCAGAGACTTCCCTTGGGATCCCTAGTCCCAGTGAGATTTCAGCCGAAGTCAAACATGCTGGAGGTCTGTATATGGAAACATTAAGTCCTAGGATACTTTGGATTCAGTAGCTAGCTTGTGCAATTTGATACTAAGGACATGGGGACATTCTACAGGTGTGGTGTGTTGTCTTGTGAATCCAGCTGCCAGTTAGAGATCTGTGTCTTGGAACTGCTGATATCCCTCTACTCTGCCTCTGAAGTAATTTCAAGGAATTCTGCGTATTAAAATTATATTGTCATATATGTTGAATATAAGAATTGCTTAGCACTTTGTTTGGCAACCAGGGCTAGGTGAATTTAAATCTGTCAGGACCAAAAAGTATTTTTGTTCATTTAGGGCTATTTTTTTGCCTTTTGTTCTTTGTTTGTTTGATTGTTTTTCTGCCTTTTGTTTTTTGATAACTGGGCATTGAACCCAGGTTGTTGCACTAGCTAGACAAGGTTTTGCCATTGAGCTGAGGTACATTCTAGCCTTTTTTCTATTTTCTTTTTGGCATTTTCTTGATCTACTGAGGGGCATCTGAGTTGGTTCCATATCTTAGCTATGGTAAACAATGCTGCAGTAAACATAGTTGTGCTGATAGCTTTAGGATGGTCTTGTTTGTGATCATTTGGGTATATGTCCAAAAATAGGATTGCTGGGTAATAGGGGAGCTCTATGTTGTCTTTTGAGGAACCTCTATACTACTTTCCAAAGTGGTTGAACAAGTTTACACTCCCACTAACAATGCAGTAGGGTTCTGTACATATCCCCTCCAGCATCTGTTGTTATTAGAGTTCTTCATTCTAGCCATTCTAACTGGGGTGAGGTGGTATCTCAATGTTGTTTTGATTTGCCATTTTTTTATGGCTAGGGTGGTTGAGCATTTCTTGATGTGTCTATTGGCCATTCTTATTTCCTCTTCAGAGAAGTTTCTCTTTAAGTCTTTAACCCACTTATTTATTGGGTAGTTGTTTCTTTGAGGATTTGTTTTTGGAGGATTTGATTTTTTGAGTTCCAGGTATATTTTAGATATGAGACCCTTGTCTGTTGTATGGCTAGTGAAGTACTTCTCCCCATCCATGGGCTTTCTATTGATCTTGCTAACTATGTCCTTTGCCATGCAAGAAGCTCTGCAATTTCATACAATCCCATTTGTCCAATCTTTCTTTGATTTGTTGTGTTTCTGGGTCTCTTTTAAGAAAATTTGGCCTGTGCCAAGGTTTAGTCTTGAAAGTTTGTATTGATCTAAAGGAAACCTGCACTTCTAATCCATATGGAAAAGTTTTGAAGACCAGTTTGTTTTCTTCATCTCTCATAGCCCTTATTGTTTCTCATTTAATACTCTGTGCTCATCTCTATCATTTTTCTCTGGAAGGAGATTTATTCTACCTGTCTTTCTCCATCTTCAGAGTTATATTGCGTCTTGGCATACACCTATCAGATACTAATAGGTTCCACTATCACTACTTGTGAATACCTAAGAGAGAACTGGATTGACCTACTTTCGGGTCCATAGTGCATGGGTCAGTAGAATGGAGAGATAACTTCATGGGACATGGCAAATTACTCCATATATGAGGCACTGTTCTTAATGATGCTTGCATAAGTGAGGCTACTTTGTCTGTGACTAACACACTATGTGTTTAAAAATGAATTTATTTTTCTCCCTGAAGAACTCTACAAATAGAGTATTGCATGTTATTTTGGTGAATGTAGGGGCCTGGTATCTTTACTTTTATTTGTTGGGTTCTTTATGATTTTGTAATTGTTGTCAGATCATGCTGTGAGTGCAGGTATGGTATTCTCAAACAGATAAGCTCAAATTCAGGAGTTACAGAGACAGGAAGTTTCATTTCTCCTCATGCTCCCAGCAGCTAGAATGGTTTAATGTCTAACTCTGATGCTTTGAGATGTTGGAAGATTAAAGTGTTGGCATTTTCAGAAATTTTTGTCAGGAATTGCTTTTAGTGGGCAAGGAAAACAGGAGTTAGAAGTATGTTTGGATAGTAAACAGCAGTGATTTCATAAGACTTGAAGGATATTTGTCATTCAGAGCCATGTTTTAGAAGGGGAATAAAAATCATGGAGAACCCTGGCAAGAGTGGCTAGTATTAATGTCTTAAAAAGTTAGAGAGTTAATGGATCATGAATATGAAAATCTAAGGAAAGGAGATAGGGAGAATACACCTTTTTTTATACCTTTGAAGACTAGCATGGAGAACAGAATTTAGGTTGTGTTTACTTGTGTCTCATGAGTAGAGAACTCCCACTACTCAGTGGAAGTTTTATGGACTTAGATTTTAGTTGAATATTAAGTGTACCAGAATAGAATGGGTGGCTTTTTCATCCTAACGTCTTTCCCATCTAAAATTTCTAAGCATTAATTTCACTGTGAAGGAAAGTATACCGGAGATGGGTTTTTTTTAGAAGTTTGAGATAAAAGATACCAATGAAATCACTTGGTATCTTTTTTGCAATTTTGTCATGTTCCTTTAAGGATGTTGTCTTCTGCGCTGTGTGTGTGTGTGTGTGTGTGTGTGTGTGTGTGTGTGTGTGTGTGTGTGTGTGTGTGTGTGTGTGTGTGTGTGTGTGTGTGTGTGTGTGTGTGTGTGTGTGTGTGTGTGTGTGTGTGTGTGTGTGTGTGTGTGTGTGTGTGTGTGTGTGTGTGTGTGTGTGTGTTTGGCCTGGGTTCTGTTCTCAAATCTCCTAAGTAGTTAAGAGTACAGATAGGAGCCCCTGGTGCCAAGCAGTGACAGTATTTTTAAAGAAATTAGACATATATATGACTTAGGCTTGTGATTACCTCAGAAAAAGAACAAAAGAGCAGTGAAGTATAGAAGACAGGCAGAATTTTTTTTTCTTTTTTTTTTTGGGTCCGGTCATGGGGCCTTGAACTCTGGGCCTGGGCGCTGTCCCTGAGCTCTTCAGCTCAAGGCTAGCGCTCTACCACTTGAGCCACAGCTCCACTTCCGGCTTTTTCTTTTTGCTTACGTGGTGCTGAGGAATCGAACCCAGGGCCTTGAGCATGCAAGGCAAGCGCTCTACCACTGAGCCACCTTCCCAGCCCCAACAGGCAGAATTTTAACTAGCTACTCAGAGGCTGAATCAGCTTAGCTAGCTACTCAGGAGGCTGAGATCTGAATACCACTGTTCAAAGCCA
Source organism: Dipodomys merriami (assembly GCF_024711535.1). Lineage (NCBI taxonomy): Eukaryota > Metazoa > Chordata > Mammalia > Rodentia > Heteromyidae > Dipodomys > Dipodomys merriami. The sequence goes on along the minus strand of NW_027206409.1, from coordinate 358,670 downwards.
GTCCAATCATGAAAATACATGCAATTATCTCCATAAATCCAGAAGTGTAGCAGTAGCTCAAGTGGTAGACCACTATCCTTGGGCACAGAAGCTTAGGGATAGTGCCCAGGCACTATCAAGCCTCGGGAATGATGAATGCATCCATGAGCACATGCACATGTGCGTGTTTGTACAGGCACGAGTGTGCACACACACACACACTCTCTCTCTCTCTCACACACACACACAAATGAGTATTTCAGTACAGAGTTCTTTATTTTTTCTCCTTGCTGTACTTTATTTCCCTGTATTAGTTCACCAATTAACAAAATCAGCTAAGCACCTATTTACATACAACTCATCATGTTTCTCTAAAGTCTGCTCTCTTTTTGGAAACCTGCTTTCATTTCACCCAAAAGTCAATTGTTCAGGAGGTCAATTCATCTCCCTAAACTCTTCAGTGTTAGATGCTTGTTTAAGGTTCTTCCTAGCAATATGACTGTGTGAAATCCTGCATCAAGCAGCATATTTCTTTCACTAGAGGGGAAGCCTCTGTCAAACAATTAATAATAGGTTTTTCTCCTCCTGACAAGCATCTGTAGTTTTATTATCTTTATATAATTTATGATCTGTCTGTGTATGTCAAAGACTGCTGTGAAAATAAAAAGACTCTTCTCAGCACTAAGCATTCATATACCATTCATAGATATGAAGGTGTTTAAATATTACTGAAATTGCCTTGGAGTAAATAATGTTCACCTTGACTATATTGAGAAGAAGAATTGGTTTCTCAGCACTTTAGGTAAGAACTTGAGTGAAAGAAACAAAAGGAAAAATGAGGAACAACTCAACACATACATTCAAATGAAACAAAACAAACCAAGAAAACACAATACTCAAGAACCTGCAGGAAATGCAAAATTTTTTGAAAAATCAGCTATGATAAGCTTATGAAACTCCTGACTATGTGGGAGTGTACTGTTGTGAGGATAGTGGTTAAAGCCCCGACTGGACAGAAAGATCTGTACACAATGCCAAGACCTGTTATCCTAAATTCCAGGAAGAATAACATAAAGTGGACTGAGCTCAAGATCATACACAAGTAGGAAGCCAGATTCTATCTGAAAATTAATCAGGATAATTTAGGGCTGGTGGCATGACAAAGTGGTAAGAACACCCATTTAGGAGACACAAGTCACTCAATTCAAACTCTAATATTATGGGTATTAAAGAAAAAAGCTATGATTTTAAATAATTGGAATAATTGTAAGATTTGAGTTTTTAACTGGAGAAAAATCAATGAGATAGAGTGAACCCACCTTGCAATGCTTTCTACTTAGGTGATAATGTTATGTGGTACTCCAGACATAACAGAGTTACCTTGCAAATGAACATGGATGTGCATTTGGGTGATGGAAATACTCTACTTACACAGGTGTAAATTAAATAGATATTCTTTGGCAGATTGTAGTTCTTGAACTAAGAGCCTGGGTGATGTCCCTGAGCTTTTTCTGTCAAGGCTACCACTCAACAAATTTGAGCCGCAGTTCCAATTTTGATTTTCTGGTAGTTGTTTGGAGATAAGAGGCTCATGGACTTTCCTGCCAAGGATGGCTTCAAACCATGATTATCAGGTCTCAGCCTCACGAGTAACCAGGATTTCAGGCATGATCCGTCGATATTTTTAATAATTTAGTAAATTGTACAGTTACAGAATGTATAAATTATCATTATAAACTTCACAATATATGTGTGTATGTATATATCAATGCATACAAATAGAAATATTTAAACATATTTGTGTATCTACAATAAATTTATGAAATCATCCTTGATTATAAAATAAAATGGAAACAAACCATAATCAGGAGGGGCTGGGACGGTGGCTCAGTGTTAGAGGGCTTGCCTTTCATGCTTGAAGCCCTGGGTTCGATTCCTCAGCACCACCTAGGCAAAAAGAAAAAAGCCATAAGTGGTGCTGTGGCTCAAGTGGTTCAGTGCTATCCTTGAGCTGAAGAGCTGAGGGACAGAGTCCAGGCCCAGAGTTCAGGCCCACGACTGGACGAAAACAAAGGGAATTGTCACATGTTACTTGTTTTTGACTGGAATATGAATTGTGAGAATCAGTTTGGGAAAAACCATCTTTAATTTAACAAAATTGATATTGGCTATTAATTCTAATCCATTTATTTATCCATACTGTGCATCCTCAGATATGAGTGTCAAAATCAAACCACACTTTTTTGCCTTTGTATTTTAATCACCTGTTATAATTTAGGGGATAGATGAAGTAATGACATAAAGATTAAAATAATAGTAAGTGAGGTTATGAGTTAGATCTGAAAATGATTGTAAATATTCTAATAGCTAATTAAATTGCATTTTTCTTACTTTTACTCTATTGACACGTCCCTCATTCCCACATTAAGAAAGTACATAGAAGGTTATCACTACATTTTGTGTAAACTTATGACAAAATGTATTGAAAGAATATGGGCACAGTGTTTTTTGCTTATTGAGACCTGTAGGTTGTAGTTGTGTTTTTGAGGAGTTGCAAAAAGTTGTGATGGAGATGGAGGGAGTGATGTGCTTTTCTGGAAAATTGGCTAGAGGATTGCTCCCAGAAAGATAGTCATGAATTCTTCCAAAAAGTTAGATCCCTTTGGAGTTGATTCTGGTGCAGGGTGATATATAAGGATCTAACTTTAGTATTCTACAAGTAGTTAACCAATTTTGCCAGCACCATTTACTGAAGAGGCTGTCTTTCTTCCATTCTATTTTTTTAGCTCCCTTATCAAAGATTAGATGGCTATAGGTCTGTAGGTTCATTTCTGGGTTTTCAATTCTATTCCATTGGTCCTGAGGTCTGTTCCTGTGCCAGTACCAAGCTGTTTTGATTACTATGGCTTTATAATAGAGTTTGAAATTTGGTATTGATATTCCTCCAGCAGTGATCTTTCCATTGAGGAGCGTTTTTGCTATTCGGGGTCTTTTATTGTTCCATATGAATTTTTGGATTGTTTCTTCTATTTCCTTGAAGAATAAGGTTGGAATTTTGATAGGTATCACATTGAATTTGTAGATAGCCTTGGGAAGTATTGCCATTTTCACAATGTTAATCTTTCCAATCCAGGAGCACGGGAGTTTTTTCCATTTTCTAACTTCTGTTCGATTTCCTTTTTCAAGTTTTTAAAGTTTTCATCATAGAGGTCCTTCACTTCTTTGGTTAAGTTAATTCCTAGGTATATTATTTTTTGTGGGGCTATTACAATTGGAGTTGCTTTCTTAATTCAGCCCCCCTTTACTCATTGTTGGCATATAGAAAAGCCATTGATTTGGGGGCGTTAATTTTGTACCCTGCTACTTTGCCAAACTTTTGAATCAGCTTGAGTAATATGGGAGTGGAGTCTATGGGATTCTTTAGATACAAGATCATGTCATCTGCAAAGAGGGAGAGTTTTATTTCTTCTTTCCCTATTTGGATCCCCTTTATGTCTGCATCTTGTCTTATTGCTGTAGCTATGCATTCTAACACTAAATTGAAGAGAAGCAGAGAGAGGGGACATCCTTGTCTTGTTCCTGAGTTAGAAGGAAATGGCTTTAGTTTTTCACCATTAAGTATAATGGTGGTTGTAGGTTTGTCATATACAGCCTTTATTGTATTGAGGAATGTTCCATGTATTCCTAATTTTTCCAAAACCTTCATAATAAAGGGGTGTTGTATCTTGTCGAATGCTTTTTCTGCATCTCTTGAGATAACCATGTGGTTCTTATCCTTGCTCCTGTTGATGTGATGAATAATATTAATTGATTTGTGTATATTGAACCAGCTTTGCATCCCTGAAATGAAATGAATCCTGTTTGATCATGGTGTATGATTTTTTGGATGAATTGCTGAAGCCGATTGGCCAAAATTTTGTTGAGAAGTTTTCATCAATGTTCATCAAAGAAACGGGTCTATAGTTCTCTTTTTTGATGAGTCCCTGCCTTGTTTTGGGATGAGGGTGATGATGGCTTCATAGAATGTGTTCGGTAGTGAACTTTCTCTTTCAATTCCACTGAAATGTTGGAGGAGTATTGGTGTGAGCTCTCGGAGTAAAAGCAGACACTCTGAAAACATTACAGGATGGAATAGGAGAAACCCTAGGTCTCCTTTGCACAGGCCAAGTTTTCTTGATAGAGACCCGGAAACACAACAAACTAAGAAAGGTTGGACAAATGGGATTTCAGGAAGTTGCAGAGCTTCTGCATGGCAAAGGACATAGCTAGCAAGATCAATAGAAAGCCCACAGATTGGGAGAAGATCTTCACTAGCCATACAACGGAAAAGGGTTTCATATCTAAAATATGCTTGCAACTCAAAAAATTACATCCCCCAACAACAAATCCTCAAAGAAACAACTGCCCAATAAATAACTGGGCAAATGACTTAAAGAGAAACTTCTCTGAAGAAGAAAGAAGGATGGCCAATAGACACAGGAAGAAATGCTCAACCTCCCTAGCCATAAAAGAAATGCAAATCAAAACAACATTGAGGTACCACCTCACTCCAGTTAGAATGGCAGAAATCAAGAACTCTAATAACAACAGATGCTAGAGGGGATGTGGACAGAAGGGAACCTTACTGCATTGTTGGTGGGAGTGTAAACTTGTTCAACCACTTTGGAAAGTAGTATGGAGGTTCCTCAAAAGACTCCACATAGAGCTCCCCTATGACCCAGCAATCCCACTTTTGGGCATTTACCCAAATGTTTACGAACAAGACCACACTAAAGCCAACAGCACAACTATGTTTATTGCAGCATTATTTACCACAGCTAAGATATGGAACCAACCCAGATGATCCTCAGTAGATGAATGGATCAAGAAAATATGGTATATATAAACAATGGAATTCTATGCCTCAATCAGAAAGAATGACATTTCCCCATTTGTGAGGAAATGGAAAGGCTAGGAAAAAATTATATTAAGTGAAGTAAGCCAAGCCCAAAGAAACATAGGTCCCATGGTTTCCCTTATTTGCAATAGCTAGTATATATATGAGTCAAGAAGAAAAGATCAGATAATGTAATGTTAGGAAAATGAACCCTAAGATACGTATTTAAATGTTTTTTTCTTTCATGCATTTGTATCTAAAGTATTTATAAGATTATTTCTTTGTTGCTTTCTATGTCCCTCCCCCACAATATAACCCCTGCTTTCACTGTATTTGATGTTGGATAATTTGTGGAGAGGAAGTGGAAAAACAAGTCGTTTAAATAAGAATACTGGTGGACCCGTTGCAACAATGAGAAGAACAAGTTGTCATGTAGAAAATGAACTTTACAACTTTGGTGGGTGGTTGGGGAGAATCGGTTGGGGTTGCGGGGCAGGGGGTGGCTGGGAAGTGATGGGAAGGATAAACAAAGGAGAAGGCAACAATGCTTGATAAGAAAAGTACTCACTATCTTGTCCATGTAATTGTAACCCCTCTCTACATTATTTTCACTAAAATTTACAGTACAATCACTTTCACAATCATGTTCACTGTTGCATTATTCCCCTTAGCAAAGTTATGGAAACAGACAAGATATCCTTTGGCAGAGGCATGGTTAGAGAAGTGTGGCACATATCCACAATTGGATGGCACCCATCCAATATGAAGACTGTTACATCATTTGCAAAGAAATGGATAGATCTAAAAATATGTTAAGTAAAGTAAACCAGAACCAGACACACAAAGGAACCATGTTCTGTCGCTTATTTGGAAGCTAGACCTTTAGGCAAAAGTATTACACAACTTTTCACAACAGAATTAACCAAAGCATTCTCTTTTCAGAGGAGTATTTAAGAAGTGTAATTTCTTATAAAATTGAACTTTTAATCTAACAAAATGAATACCAGGAAACTATCACTTGGAAGTTGTGAAGGGAAGTCAAAGGGAAGGAATAAAGAGAGTTATAGAGGAAGAGGGTGAAGGCATAATATTCAATGCGGATAGTATGAATCTAGAAAAAATGAAAATGGGGTGAGCTTTGGAAGGATGTGGGAATGTAATGTAAACATCTCTTGTACTTATAAACTGATTTGTTGAATGGAAATTCCTTCGTACCACTATTTAATTAAATACAATTAAAAACAATGGAGACATCTGATCTTAAACTGCATTCTCTTAAACCATGAGAAAATATAATAGTTTCCTCTTCAGAAATTTTCTTTGCAGGTTTTTTCCTCATAATGACAGGAAAGTGAACAAAGCAATGAATATCAATACATCACATTGTATATCCTAAATAGACACAATATAAATATCACATGAAAAATGTTAGAATTCATCACATGATAAAATAACAGGTAGAAAGTAGCAAATGTTGATTGTTTTTCCAAGGTTATCTAATTTAATCCTCAAAATAATTAAATAAATTAGAACTACTTTTATTTTTAATTATCAGATGATGATATTGAAGTCTTCAGAGTTGGAATTACTAGTATAACATTGCATACATGGTAAGTGTTAGTCTACGCCCCATTCCTACCATATCAAATTACCTCATTCTATTTTATGACTAAAACACCAGCACTTAGTCTACTAATTCTAGGAAAATTTCCCAAAATAATTGTGGACACTCAAAATATTTCACTTTATCTTTGTTAGAAAATAGGTAACTACGCCGGATGTAAAGCATCCTAGAAGCCACATTTAGGTAGATGGAATATTGGAGTCTTTATTACACAGTTAGCAGGCTGCTGGCCACCCATTTTTACAAAGGCCTGAAGCCCCCAAACACACAAAACACGGTTAGGAAACAGTCTAGAGAGGAAAGAAAGAACAAAAATGCCAACAAACCAATTCAACTCCAATGGAGAGTTGAATTGTGATGCCATGATGACTGGAGATGAGTCAGAAGACAAGACATGACCACAGTGACACATGTGGCATGACATAATGGTGGCTGGGCTGGGCCTAAATAGGGTCTCAGCAGGGGACAGGTCCACAGGTTACTAAATCTGCCAGTCCAGTGCCTGGGACTGGTAATTTCTATCAGCCAAGTGCTCACCCCTGCCTCCAGGGATCTTGGAATATCCATCACCTGGGAGTCAGATGATGATGGAGGCATTTTCCTTCCCCCGGCATGAAGACAAGATACGAGACCCTATCATCCACCATGTGGCCAATATGGCACCAGTCAGATCTGACCTCCTTATCTCATTCCCCACTTTTTTTCTTATGTACATTAAGTCATTGAAGTTTTTTCTGTAAGAGATCTGAATTTTTCCCTGGGCTGTTACCTTCTGCAATTTTTTAATTTATATATATATATATATATATATATATATATATATATATATATATATATATATATATACACATATATATAAATAATTTTTATTGTGAAAATGCAATACAGAGGGGCTACAATTACACGAGCAAGGTAATGAGTACATTTCTTATCAAGCATTGTTGCCTCCTCCTTTGGTTTTCCCCTACCATCCCTTCACTCCCATCTCCACCACTATACCCTCACCCCCGGTGCCAAAGTTGTAAAGTTTGCTTTTCAACATAGGATTTTGCACATCTCATTGTTGCAATAGGTCCACCTGTATCCCTAGTTAAACAATTTGTTTTTTTTCCTTTCCCCTCCCCAAAATATACCAACATCAAATACAGTGAAAACAGGGCTTATACTGTGGGGGAAGAGACATACAATGCAACAAAACTATCACCTTATAAATATGTTAGAAACAATAGCAAGAAAGAAAAAACCACTTGTGTCCTTATCTAGTGAAGTAAGCTGGGCCAAAGAAACATAGATCCCATTGAAGTACCCGATTTTGGGTGTCCCTCACAGACCACCAGGCTCTTTGCAAACAGCAAAGAGTCGTTTATTGAAAGCTCGAGCTTGGTCCTCTGCACACTTGGTAACCGGTGATGCTAAGAGGCCCCGAGCACAAAATTAGAACAGCTTTTATAGTATCTGAACAAACAAGTTTAGGGGGTTTCCACAAAAGCAAGTCCACAAGTTCAGGGGGTTTAAGTCCACCCTGACCACACTTGCCTTTTTCTGATGGAATACTTAGGGAACTGTTCTTTTCCTTAAGGATGGGCAGAGTTGGTGGCAACCTGGGGTTTGTCTGAGAACTTTCTCTTTGGGGGTTACTCTGAGGGCAGCACAGCTCAGGAGGTTTGATCTTAAAATGGAGTTACTGTAGCTCTTGACCATGGTTTCCCTTATTTGCAATAACTAGTATATGTCTGAGACAAGCTGAAAAGATCAGATAAGATGATGTTAGGTAAAATGAACCCCTCCTGTAATTTAAGAAGTCTCCAACAGTTATGCCCTGTATCTGCTCAAAGCCCTAATTTGGGAATTTAAACTATCCCACACATTTTATAACCCACTTAGATGACTGGCACATTCTTGCCCAATTATGAAGCAGACAAACATTTAGAAAGGCATGATTACAATTTACTTTCTCATGACTTCCTGGCTCTGATCAATTTCTTTGGGGGGGGGGGGGTCCAGTCGTGGGGCCTGAAATCTGGGCCTGGGTGCTGTCCCTCAGCTCTTCAGCTCAAGGCTGGTGCTCTACCATTTGAGCCACAGTGCCACTTCCCTCTTTTTTCTTTTTTCTTATGTGGTGCTGAGGAATCGAACCCAGGGCCTCATGCATGCAAGGCAAACGCTCTACCACTGAGCCACCTTCCCAGTCCTTCAATTTTTGAAAGGCCAAACAGGATCTGATACCATCTCTGCCATCTGAGCAGTGGCTTGTAACTGCCTCTGGATGTTTCATCATTGCCAGGGTCCCAGGAGTGTCTTTCTCCATGCTGGGATACACACACCTTGGCATTTTCCTTAATCACTGGACTTCAGCTGGAGAGATGAGCGATAGCGCTCAGGCCCTGAGTTCAAGGCTAGCACTCTGCCAATTTGAGCCCCCAAACAACTCTTCTGTTGACCAATTAGAGATAATCTCACAGGGACCTTTCTCTGCCCAGGCTGGATTTGAACCACAGTTCTCAGATCAACAAGTCTAAACAAAAGGCCATGTTTACTCCAATTAAAAGAAACAAAGATGGTCTTTAGAAATCGTTTTTTAAAGCATGGTCTACCTCGAACTTATTAAGGGCCGAAAGTTATATCTGACAAACTTGTAAGAATCCTTACTCCTTTGTGTGGGCCTGCTGGAACTGTTACAAAAAAAAAAAAAAAAAAAAACTATAAGAGCAAACTGAAATAGCAATTAAGCAATTATTTTGGTAATCCTAATTTTTCCTTTTTGCACTTTGAGAAAAATATTAACAATTTAACTTTCAAACTTTATAACCAGGAATTCATCTCCATTTTTTGCCAGTCCTTGGGATTTAACTCATGGCATAGGCATTGTCCTTGAGCTTCTTTTGGTCAAGGCTAGCACCGCTTCCTGCTTTTTCTGAATACCTGGTAGTGAGGAATTGAACTCAGGATTTGATGCATGCTAGGCAAGCACTCTACCACTAAGCCACTTTCGCAGCCCAGCCACATTCCCAGCCCATCCAATCCTAATTTCTTTTTAAGTTCAAAGGATTTTTTTTTGTTGTTGTTATTGTGAAAATACCATATGTAGAGGTTTCAATTACATGGGCAAGGTGATGAGTACATTTGTTGCCTCCTCCTTTCTTTCCCCTTACAATATCTTCCCACCCTCCCCATCCTCCAACCCCTCCGCCCCCGCCATGGGGGAGGGACATACAAAGCAACAAAGAAATCATCTTATAAATATGTTATAAACAATAGCAAGAAAGAAAAACTATTCGAGTCCTTATCTTGGGGTTCATTTAACCTAACATCAACGTATCTGACTGTTTCTGATTGTCTCAGACATGTACTAGTTATTGAAAATAAGGGAAACCATGGGACCTATGTTTCTTTAGGCCTGGCTTACTTCATTTAATATATTTTTTTTCCAAGTCTTTCCATTTCCTAACAAATGGGACAATGTTATTCTTTCTGATAGCGGCATAGAATTCCATTATGCATATATACCACATTTTCTTGATCCATTCATCTACTGAGGATCATCTGGGTTGGTTCCATATATTTGCTATGGTAAATAATGCTGCAATAAACATAGTTGTGCTGGTAGCTTTAGTATGGCTTTGCTTGTGATAATTCCACTAAATGCCCAAAAGTGGGATTGCTGGGTCACAGGGGAGGTCTATGTGGAGTCTATGAGGAACCCACTTTAAAAACTTGAAAAAGGAATCAAAACAGAAATTAGAAAATGGAAAAACCTCCCATGCTCCTAGATTGGAATGATCAACATCATGAAAATCGCAATACTTCCCAAGGCTATCTAAAAATTCAATGCGATACCTATCAATATTCCAACCTCATTCTTCAGGAAAATAAAAGAGGCAATCCAAAAATTCATATGGAAAAATAAAAGACCATGAATAGCAAAAGTGATCCTTAACACAAAGAACACTGCTAGTGGAATATCAATACCAAATTTCAAACTCTACTACAAAGCTGTAGAAATCAAAACAGCTTGGTACTGGCTCAAGAACAGATCTCAGGACCCATGGAATAGAATTGAAAACCAAGAAATGAACCCACATACCTATAACTTTGTAATCTTCGATAAGAGGGCTAAAAAAATAGAATGAAAGACAGCCTCTTCAGTAAATGGTGCTGGCAAAATTGGTTAACTACTTATAGAAAACTAAAGCTAGATCTTTATATATCATCCTGCATCAGAATCAGCTCCAAATGGATCAAAGACCACAGAGTCAAAGCAGACACTCTGAAAACATTACAGGATGGAATAAGAGAAACCCAGGTCTCCAAAATTTTCCTAACAGAGACCTAGAAATACAACAAATCGAAGAAAGGTTGGACAAATGGGATTGCATGAAATTGCAGAGCTTCTGCATGGCAAAGTACATAGCTAGCAAGATCAACAGAAAGCCCACGGATTGGGAGAAGATCTTCACTAGCCATACAACGGACAAGGGTCTCATATCTAAAATATACCTGGAACTCAAAAGTTAAATCACCCAACAACAAACCTTGAAGAAACAACTGCCCAAGAAATAAGTGGGCTAAAGTCTTACCAATCCTAATTTAAGCCTTTTATAAATCTCTGATTTAACATTTTATACTTTAGTTTTCATTTGTATTTTGAAAACTCCTTTGAAATCTTGAGGATATGTACCACTATTTCCTCTTGGCTACTCATTTTAAAACAGATATACATTAAAAACTTTTGAACTCAAATGACCATTTTTTGTTAATGCAAGAATTAATCACCAGTACTGTACCAAGAAGCTAGACTTAACACCTATATGCTTTTTTATTTTTTTGGTGGGGGGTGTCTGGTTGTGGGCCTGAACTCTGGGCCTAGGCGGTGTCCCTCAGGTCTTCAGCTCAAGGCTAGAGCTGTACCACTTGAGCCACAGTGCCTCTTCTGGTTGTTTCTTTTCTGCTTATGTGGTGCTAAAGAACTGAGCCCGGGCCTCATGCATGCAAGGCAAGTGCTCTACCACTGACCCACCTTCCCAGCCCACCTATATGCCTTTTAAAAAAACATATCCAATTGCAGAGTATCAATGAAAGCAAATCATATACTAATAAATTTTCTAACCATATTTTTAAGGCTTTTTCAAAGTTAATACATCCAAGTGGCAGTTTTAGGAATACCAATCAGATCATGACATCACTCATTTTTACCATTATGTTTCCTGTGTCTGTCTGCAAAAGAAAGGGACAGGACAAAGATTGGTCGTACAGCCCCTCCTAAGGAATGTGCATGCACCCAACTCTTCAGGGTTAGTTGAACTACCTTTGTGCCAGCTTGCCCACTTCTACCATGCGTGGACTCCCCCCAGGGCCTGTCCCACCCTGCATGACTGGCTGAGCTGCACGTCTGCCTCTACATCCCTCACCTCAAAAGACAGGTCTTCTATTAGAGTCTAAGTTTTTCCCTTTTTTTTTCTTGATTCTTGAATGAAATAGTTTCAGACAGAACAGGTAAAGTTTTAGACAGAACAGGTAAAATCTTTGACAGTGTTAAATAAACCTTTATATTTAAATTTCTAATAGTATCCCCAAGTTTTAGCAGAGGGAACTAAATCCCAAACAGCCAATGCCTTTTTGTTGAGTCAGATAACTTGATTACAGTGTAAACAACCTTTGCATTTTAAAATACCGAATTTTAAAATACAGATTTTGATTTGTAAATTAAAGAATTCTTAGAAAGTTTAACTAAACTTCCTGTTTAAAACAATACAATAATCCTTTAAGATATTTGGCATACAAATCTGATGACCTTCCTTAGAGTTTCAACTTTTTTTAACAGCATGCTGATTTTCATCTTGAACATGTTCCAACATACTCATACAAAACTTAAAGTGCACAAAAATGAAAATCAGTCCAGAATCTTGATCTAAAGATTTAAGATTTGTAAAACAAAGTGACTTTGCTGAGCTTCATTTACCCAGGACTTGCTTGTCTAGCAATGCATTTTACCAATTGGCCTTGTGAATACCTTCAGCTGGAGGAAGGCTAGGTGGGAGTCACCTGAAACTGAACTAGCCTATCTTTTATCCAATTTTCTTTTTAGACAAGAGCATTTTACAATTTTTTTAACTGTTCGGACAAGCCAAATGTCCAAACGAGGCTCAAACTGTCTATGCCCTCACCTCCGGCTGCCTCTGCAGGAAAATGCAGCCTGAAGCTTGTAAGGTCTTGCAACCTTCCATGCCCACGTCCTGACTGCTGCAACACAGACAAAACAGAGCAGGTCTATGACCAGGCCCAGACAGAGCTGGAACTTTTATTCCCCCAGAGATGTCCAAATGAACAAAAATAACAGATTCTAATAACTTGAATAATTGTCTGGGTTTTTTTTTTTCAGAGAATGGTGAGCTCTGGCGTTTAGGGTACCTGACTTCGGTGACTGAGAGCCCCAAAATAACTCTCTGAACCTAGAAGAGAGGTGTTAGTTTAGAGGAGCTCTCCTGCAGCCATTTTACATTAAGGGAGGGCCAATCTACCTGGCAGAGGGTGCAGAGATGACCTTGGGTAACAGTACTCATATGCCCTGGCTTTTTCCTGAAAATAAGAAAAGGGTTCTAAAAGCATTTCCAAAAGTGATGGATAAAGAAGTTTGGTGCATTTCTACAAAAAGCAAGATATCAGTGATCTCAGAATTAGCTTAAAGAGAAGTTGTTTCTTACTTTTCCTGCTTGGGCCAAATAAGCTTTCCCCTTGGAATTTTATCAGCACCAGAGTGGAGAACTAAGTTTGACAGGAGATTCTCCACCTCATCCCAAGGTTTCTCCAACATCTGGGGTTAGGGTTGTAGACATAGGTTTAACAGGAGATTCTCCATCTCATCCCTTTCTCCATGCTTGTGGTTCTCAGACATTTAGACAGAAATGTCAACTAAAACAGACACAGATAGGTGGCCACACAAACCAAATGGTCAGACAGGCATAAGCAAACAGCAGCAGAAGGCACCTCCAACAGACAGACAGAACAAATAAGAACCCAAGTGAGGCCAGACTCCAGGTTAAGAACCCTAATCTGCCTCCACTGGGGAGAGGCACATCCCAAACTCCTCCATGGCTGGGAGTTCTGCTGCATCCCACCTCCCCTTCTGCCCCTTCCACTATACCTGGCCAGGCTTTTCAACTTACCTCTAGAGGCTTTTGAGTTCTAAGTTCCTGCTAGGAACTTCTCTCCACAGCTGTCCCCTAGGGAGTGGCTCTTCTGACACCAGTCCAAAGTCCCTGAACTCAAGGCCCAGGGTCCTGGATCTCACTTGGGCCTACATCTATTATATCCTGGATCCAAAAGAGACTTCACGAAACCCAGATAAAAGTGCTAGGAACTTTATTATTATTATTATTTTTATCAAAAAGGCTTTCTTGAATGCTGGGGGGGGGGGGGTGGCGGGGTGGCTAGCTCGGCTTGCCCAGGGTGGCCACGCTGCCCAGGATGAAGCCCAGGGCCAGGGACAAGGTCTGGTCGAAGGAGCCAGGCAGCTGCTCCACGTGCTGGTTCTGGGTCAGCAGCTGGTCTCGCAGCAGGCCCAGCATGCCCACGATGTTGCCCAGGTGCGTCAGCGTCTGCAGCAGGGCAGCATTCAGCGATGGTGTGGTGGCCGAAGGCAAGAGGTTGGCAGGGGCCCAGGGCGATGCTGCAGCTGCGGGAGGGAGCGCAGGGTCAGTGCTGCCGCCCACCCTCCGGCCTCTGACCCTCCGGCCCCAGCCGCCCCTTCCAGCCTCCAGCCCCAATCACCCTCCCCCCCCCCCTGCCCTGCCGACCCTTTCCCTCTCCCGCGGCCGCCTGCCTACCTGGCTCCTCTAGGGCTGGTGCGGGCGCGGAGGGGGCGGGGCGGCGGCCATGCTGTGGGCACCCCGGCCCCGCGGGGCGGCGACGGGCGCGCTCGTCCGGCCCATCGTCGCCCAGCAGCCCCATGAGCTCGCGGATCTGTGCGTCCAAGGGCCCGGGCGCTTGGCCAGTGGCCTTGGGCACCTTGTTCTTGAGGAACTTGTAGCAGCGAGGACATTTTGCGGGAGTGCGCAGCACCTGCCTCAGGGCTAGTGCCACTGCCCGCGGTGGGGTCCCCGGTGCGTCCTCAGCTGGCGGCAGCATCTCGCCCATGGGATCGGTCGGCGACGGCAGCACCAGCGGTGGCGGCCGCCGGGGCCGGAGCAGCATCCCAGCGGGCCGCATGGGCTCCGGGGTCGGGGCGGTGCCCGGGGGCCTGCGGGGGCCGGGGGGGTTGCGAGGGCCTGGGGGCTGGGAGACCCTGGGCGGCTTTGGCATCTCGGCTGCCCGCACACTCTCTGCCGAGCTAGGAACTTTATTACTACCACATGGGACCACTTCCTTCCACTGGGAAAGTAGGAACAGCCTTGAGCTCAGGGTAGGATGTGTTTTTATAGGGGTAGGTTAGATAGAGTTATATATACAAGCCATGCAAGGCAGGTTTGGCCTATTTTTCATTGGTTACAATTAGAACCTTTAAATTAATTTGTTCTTTGTGCTCTGCCGAGCTAGGAACTTTATTACCACCACATGGGACCACTTCCTACCACTGGGAAAGTAGGAACAGCCTTGAGCTCAGGGTAGGATGTGTTTTTATAGGGGTAGGTTAGATAGAGTTTTATATATACAAGCCATGCAAGGCAGGTTTGGCCTATTTTTCATTGGTTACAATTAGAACCTTTAAATTAATTTGTTCTTTGTGCTCTGCCGAGCTAGGAACTTTATTACCACCACATGGGACCACTTCCTACCACTGGGAAAGTAGGAACAGCCTTGAGCTCAGGGTAGGATGTGTTTTTATAGGGGTAGGTTAGATAGAGTTATATATACAAGCCATGCAAGGCAGGTTTGGCATATTTTTCATTGGTTACAGTTATATGACCTTTAAATTAATTTGTTCTTTATGGTAATATCATATGTAATCATTTGTAATAGGTCAGTCATAGTGGGACCACTCAGCTGTGGTCTTCAATTGGCGGGCTGAAGGCCTTGTTACCAAGGCAAGCAAGCAAGGTTATAGAAGCAAAACTTGGCAGAAACATAGCCTTGACTCACAGAAGCATAGGCAAAACATAATCTTGACTTGGTCAGCATGATCAATACTATCAAAGCTATTGACACTACTTTAGAAATTATTTTTATTATAAGCTCCTAACTGCTCTTTAATGCACCTGGTGATAAGCCTCGGTTGTCAATAGCCTTTTGAAAAGCTGCCAGTTTGGTAAAATTGAGTAAGGGAGCGATGTTCTTTTGCTTTTTTATCAAGGATGGGGAAAGGACAAAAGTTGACTATTGGTCAGCCTTTGTCTGGGGTTTTTCTTTACCAGGAGGTTTTTTCCCTTTATCAATAATTGTGTTTTGTTTTCTGATTTCACAGTTTTGTACCCATGGCTAGTCTTTTCCCAGGGAAAAGGGGGTTCAGGGGAGAAAGTAAATTTCTAAGAGCAGGAGGGACTGAGGCCAGACAACAGAAGAAATTTCTGCCAGTGAATAGTAACTTGGATATTACAGAAAACCAAAGATCTGGTGTTTTAATGCATTAAGCTGTTCACATTGTAATCAAATTATCTGACTTCTCAAAAATGTAAAGGATTATTGCATTATTTTGAAGAAGAACTTTAGTTAATTTTCAAGTTTTTGCTAACACCAAAACTTGATGACTTTTCTTGGGAGTTTAAAACAACTCATTTATGTTTTTACATGATGATGACAGGCAGAAATTTACTGGTAGAACAAACTCCAGAGTTCATTTCATGGGTTTCACAGAGCAAGGGCACCTGGGACTGAGGAATGTCTCTCAAGGCCTTCCACTAAGTGCGGCCATGTGGCCAGTCCCCTGACACAGGAGTCAGGTCATGACAGGAGTCGTCCTGTTCAGGCGAGAATAGGATCTCACTGGGGCATCCAGATGAAGTGGACTCACCCCCTGGACAAAGTCACAGATGCTGACCAGTATCTTAAAAGATAGTTTATTCAATTGATCAGCCAGGGTTAACTCATCTAGGGAATGAGCAGTCCCAAACTCAAATAGCTCAGGGTTTATAAAGGTTAAAAAAATGCATTCTTTTAGAGCAGATTCAAGCAAGGTGGTGTACAGAAGAACTTCGCAGTTATTTTATTTTGCAAGCTCCTAAGTCACAAACATTCCCGAAACAATTAAAACCGTAAGTACTCCTGTAACAATTTCTTGACCTAAAGCAACGGGCAGTTCCTAGTTTTGGGGCCAGGTGTTTTGCTTTTTCAAAACTAGTAATTACAGTAGAAGGAACAGCTAGGGGGTAAATAGGCCTAGTTCTTTCCTCATAACTAGTTGTTCCAGTTCAATCCTGCCTTGCATAGTTTGGCCCTATTCTTAATGAATGAAGTTCCTACAAGAATTGTTTAAGGCTGGGTGCCCGTGGCTCAAACCTGTAATCCTAGCTACTTAGGAGGCTGAGATCTGAGGATCGTGGATCAAAGCCAGCCCGGGCAGGAAAGTCCATGATACTCACATCTCCAATAAACCACTAGAAAACCAGAAGTGGCACTGTGACTCAAGCAGTAGAGCACTTGCCTTGAGCTGAAGAGCTGAGGCATAGCGCCCAAGCCCAGAGTTCAGGACCCCTGACCAAAAAATAAATAAATAAAAATAAATAAATAAATAAAAAATAAAGAATCATTTAAGGAAGGAGCTAAGAAAAAGAAAATACAGCTAAGAACAAAAGGGAGCAGCAGAGATTACTAATCTCCATATCTAATAGTTATAAAAAACATTCAAGTTAAAAAAAAAGATTTCAGCCAGGTGTGGGTGGCTCACAACTGTAATCTTAGCAATTCAGGAGTCTGAGATCTGAGGGTCCTGGTTTGAAGCCAGCCTGAAAAGAAAAGTCTGTGAGGTTCTTTATCTCCAGTTAACCTGCAAAAAGCCAGAACTGGAGGTATAGCTCAAATGGTATAGCACTAGCCTCGAGCAGAAAAAGCTTAAGGAGGGGCTAGGAAGGTGGCTCAGTGGTAGTGCGCTTGTCTTGCATGCATGAGGCCCTGGTTCCATTCCTCAGCATCACATAAGTAAAAAAAGAAAAAAGCCGGAAGTGGTGCTGTGGCTCAAGTGGTAGAGTGCTAGCCTTGATCTGAAGAGCTAAGGGACATTGCTCAGGCCCAGAGTTCAGACCCCATGACTGGACCCAAAACAAAAAACAAAAAAAAACTTAGGGATAGTTCAGTCCCCAGTTGAGTGGGGCTCAGTGTCCCAGCTCTGAGTTCACTCTCCAGTATTGGCACCAAAATAGGAATAATATTAATAATTACTTAAGAAGAAACAGGAAATACTTAGGATGTGGTATATGTTTGAGTCCTGAAGCTCCCTGTTGAGTTGCCTTGTTTCCCTTGTAGTACTGTTGCAGTGGTGTGTGTGTGTGTGTGTGTGTGTGTGTGTGTGTGTGTGTGTACACAAGTAACCCTATTAGTTATTTTATTGTAACCATTAGGACCCATGAGCAAGAACTATTATAAGAAAACAGAAGTGTTGAACAATACGCTGTAAGCTACAACAGTAGATGGCCAAGCCAGGTGGGCCCCAGGTATCCTTGATTCTGGACTGTGCACAGTTAACCAATCACAGACAGTATTGGCTCCTTGGTTAAACCCCAGAGAAAAAGCTGCTTTGTTCGGGATGCTGCAAGATAGACTGGCCAAGTGAATATCCTGTGTTGAAACAGGGAGAGGCAAGTCAGTAAGGTGAGGGCTATGCAATGCTCTGAAGGAAATGGGCATAAGTGAGAGTACCTGTCTTAAAGGGGCTTGGGGTATTAGTCTTTCCCCACACCACCATCCTAGAATTGTCCCTCAGCTTTTTGTTTAAGGTTAGCACTCTGCTACTTGAGTCACAGCTCCACTTCTGGCTTTTTTGTTGCTTTATTGGAGAAAAGGAGCCTCATTGACTTTTCTGCCTAGGCTGGCTTCAAAGCATGGTCCTCAGATCTCAGCATCCTGATTAGGATTACAAGCATGCGCCATGGGCCCATCTATAATGCTGTTCTTAATGGCAGTGGCAGTCAGACAGGGCCTTCATCCGTGTCTTATATGGTCTCATCCTAATAGGTACTGTCCTCAGGCTAGAGTGTAGGGGACTGACTGGAAATCTCAGGCCTGGCCACAGTGACAATTGAGTGAGTTACATTTCTTGAATTTGGATGCAGGCCACCTGCTTTGCTTCTTGGGTTTCTGCTTTCGAGTGCTCTGCTGGACTATACCTGGGGTCTCTGGTGAGACACCTGGGTGAATGTGGTCACTTTTCAGAATGGCTTAGAAGCAGCTCTTGGTGGCTTTGAAGCTTGGCTTTCATTTCTGGCATGACAGTGCATTGGGAAGGTTCTGGATCCAGAGTCAGGCTTAGCTTTGGGCTCAATCTCTGCCACATGCTAGCTCTTTCTTCCATTCCAGATGAGTCACTGTCCATCTTAGGCTGCCCTGTCCTGTCTCCTCCTCATATACCTGTCTCGGACTTGGGGCCAGGGTTCTGATGAAGAAATTCTCTTCAGACAAATAGAGATTCCATGGAAAGAAATTGATCATGTACAGCTGGTTTCTCCACTGGCAGTTGTTCAATTTTATTTCCCTTTCATTTTTCTTCCTCTTCTCAGGGATCACTGCCTATAAGAACTTCATAGCAACTAGACTTAGATGGGTAAATGTAAATTGGAGCTGGCTTCTGAAACTCCAGGTGAGTTTCTTCAGGCTTGGGAGATTTTTCAGAGCCCTATGCACCTAATGCATTTTAGCCTTTATTTTTATTTTTCACCTATATTTTTCTTCTTGTATTACTTCTAGATGCCTTTTATTTTCCCTTAGGACTCAAGCATAATTTTGGTTGCTTTTAGGTGTAATTATAGAAGGCCCAACTCATTTCAGTGACAGGAAGATTTATTATTTCACATAATAATAACCACGGTGGGGCTGGGGGTTTAGCCCAGGGGAAGGGTGCCCGCCTGGCGCGTGTGCAAGGCCCTGGGTTCGGTCCTCAGCCCTGGAAAAAAAAAGAAAAAAAATAATAACCATAGCACAAGGAAGACGGTAGAATTCATTAATTCAGTGGCTCAGTACTGTCTTCTTTTTTTGTCTTTTGTTTTGTCAGCCATGGGGACTGAACTCTGGGCCTGGGCTTTTTCCCTGAGCAACTCGGCTCAAGGCTAGCACTCTACCACTTTAGCCACAGGGCCACTTCTGATTTTCTGGTGGTTTATTGGAGATAAGAGTTTCACAGGTTTTCCTTCCTGGGCTGGCTTTGAACTATGATCCTCAGATCTCAGCCTCCTGAGTAGCTAGGATTACAGGTCTGAGCCACTGGCACCCAGCCTGTCTTCTTATATTTATATTCCTACTATGTTTTGAATTGACCATACTGGGTATATTCTCCACATGCTAAAGTTCATCATCCCAAGTTGGCTGTTGCAGCACCAGACATCCCATGTAAACACAGAAACCAACAGAATGGATGATGAGACAAAATTAGGATTTGTTTGTAAAGAGGACTGAGAAGTGACCACTGAGGTGGTATCAATCCTTGATGAGAAACATGTACCTTTTCTCTTTTGCTTGACAGGTTAAGAACAAATATCTTGTCATTGCATAATGAGATTACATACTGTTCCCTCAACTATTATTTCCTCATTTTATTTCCTTCTGCTCTCTACACTAGAAGGCCAAACAAGACCACTAGCTATTGTCAGAACTACGTACACCTCATTTGTACCTCCTTGTTCTAGGCAGGCTGAGCCTGTGCCTGAACTACATCCTGCCCATGTGGCCTGCCCTGCAGCTGTAGCATAAGACAAAAACGGCTAGAGTCAACAGTACAAGCAGAGCTTGTTCCCTCCCAAGTATGTATTTTGAAAACAATCTTTTTATTTTTATTGCACGATAAAACAGAAAATATAGCTGGCGCTGTTGGATCATGCTTGTAATCCTAACTCATCAGCAGGCTGAGATTTTAGGATTAAGTTTCAAAGCTAGCTTGGGCAGGAAAGTCTGTGAGTCTCTTCTCTCCAACAAACCATCAAAAAGCCTGAAGTAAAGCGGTGGCTCAAGTGGTAGAGTGCCAGCCTTGAGCGAAACAGCTAAGAGCCGGTGCCCAGTTCTTGAGTTCAAGCCTCAGAACTGGCTCTCCCACTCAGGATCCATCCAGGATCCTGCTTTCCCTTGATCTGTCAGACCTCCTCTGCCTCCTCCAGTCTGTGACATTTCCACTGTCTTTTCTTTAGTATGAGCTTGACACTTTTGAAAAGGGCAGCTACTGATCCTGTGGGAAGCCTCCCAGTGTGACTTGGGTGGGTGTTTTTTTTTTTTTTTTTTTGGCTGGTCCTGGGGCTTGAACTCAGGGCCTGGGTGCTCTCCTTGAGCTAGTTCTAGGCTATCACTCTACCACTTGGAGCCACAGCACCCACTTCTAGTTTTCTGGTGTTCACTGGAGATATGAATGTCACAGACTTTTCTCTCTGGGCTGGCTTTGGACCAACATCATCAGATCTGAGCCTCTTTATTGGCTAGAATTCCATGGGTGAGCCACTGGAACCCAGCTAGGCATATCTTGGTTTATTTGTTTGTTTATGCCTAATTTTATAACTGAATGAGAAAGCTCAGTTATGTCATATCAATTTCTGATGTCTCATTGCCTGGGTGTATCTTTGGCCATCTACTTAAGGTGATCCTTGTCAGTATTTTTCAGGATGAGGCCACTGTTTCTTACATGGTAATTGGCAAATAATCTGAGTCTATAGTTCAATTGCAAAGAGATTTTCTTCAAAGGGTATCTCTGTGCAGGTTCAGCTTAGGAAACAGATGGTTTGAGATGGACATGGGCCAGGTTGGTATTCCAGCAAGATCTTCTGCCTCATCTCTAAATGGCCCAGCTTGTGAAGTGCCTGTGCTTCATCCTCAAGTTCTGTTTGAGAACCTAGCCTGATGTTAGAGATTTGCCTATAAGCTTTTCTGCAAGATAGTTTCCTTCCAAACTGACATTCACAAAGTGAGTTAGGTTTAATATAAGCAACACAAAATGGAACTGGTATCAAGCAGCATTTATTTAGTGTCTCTGTGTATCTGCTACTATGTTAAATCTAAGGAAGGTGAAAGTCGTAGTCTCTGTCCATGAATCCAGCACCTTTTCTTCAAAGTATGATCCTTTGAGCTCCTGTTCTGACACAATTGTTTAACTACATTGGTTTTACAGTTCTCTTTAAATAGCTTTTCACCTGTGACACTCATCTTCAGTGAAACACCAAAAAGAATCTGGAAGTGGAGCTGTGGTTCAAGTGGCTAGGCCCTAGGCTAGAACAAAAAAGCTCAAGAGCAATGCCCAGGCCCTGGGTTCAAGCCCCAGAAATGAGGTAAGAGGAAATTAGCAGCTACTAGATAAAACAGAAGGTTAAGAGGCCAGAGCTAGAGTGGCTCAAGCCTACGATTATAACTACCTAAGGAAATTGAGTCTGAGGATCCAGATTTGAAGCCAATCCAGGCAGACAAATCGAAGACTTATCTCTAAATAACCAGCCTGGGTTCAATTTCATTACCGGACAGAAACAAAAACAAAAAAGTAAACAAAATTTCTGGGGAAGGTTTATTTAGAATGATGGCTCTACTGAAACCACTGAAGCAGTAGAAAACATAGATTCTCTTTTTTTCTCTCCTGTCTCTCTTTTCCTTGTTCTTTTTTTCTTCTTTCTCTCTGCTCTCTTTCTCTCCTAGCACATGCTAGGCAAGACATCTAACCACTGTGTTTGATACCCAGCCACATGTTTGGATTTTTACATAATCCAATTCTCTCCAGGTGCCGGTGGCTCACGCCTGTAATCCTAGCTACTCAAGAAGCTGAGATCCAAGAATCAGGGTTCAAAGCCAGCCCTGGCAGGAAAACCTGTGAAAGTGAAACTCTTATCTCCAATAAACAACCAGAAAACCGCAAGTGGCGCTGTAGCTCAAATGGTAGAGTGCTAGCCTTGAGCTGATTTGCTCAGGGACAATGCCCAGGCCCAGAGTTCAAGCCCCAAGACTGCCAAAAAAAAAAAAAATCCAATCTCTTTACCTCCGAAAAGTTCCATTTTCCTTATATTTATAAACTTATACCTTTCTAGCTCCACAACTCCAGACTTCACACATTTACACTACTGAAGGATAAATAATGAGATGCATCTTTTTTAATGAGGGAAGGGGGGCTCATCTTAAAAACCACAAATCAAAGCATCTTACTCGTCTGCTTAGAAACCTACTGCCTTTTCCCATTAAGTTCCATATTAAGAGTTAAAACTATCCTGAGCTGGGCATAGGTGGCTAATGCCTGTAATCCTAGCTACTCAGGAGTCTAATGTTTTGGGATCATAGTTCGAGATGAGCTTGGGCTAGAAAATCTGAGATTCATCTCCAATTAACCACAGAGAGAGAGAGAGAGAGAGAGAGAGAGAGAGAGAGAGAGAGAGAGAGAGAGAGAGAGAGAGAGAGAGAGAGAACAACAACTTTATCCCATCTCATAAGCTGGACGAGCCATGGTGTTCAAGTCCCAGGCCTCCTCTTATTTATCTTTTTGCAAACCTCCTCCCCCTCATTTTTTTGTGCCAGTCCTAGGGCTTAAACTCAGTGTCTGGGCACTGTCCCTGTGCTTCTTTTGCTCAAGGTTAGTGCTCTACCATCTGAGCCACAGCATCACTTCTGGCTTTTTCTGTGTATGTGGTACTGAGGGATCAAACCCAGGGCTTCATGCATGCCAGGCAAGCACTCTACCACTAAGCCACATTACAATCCCCTTGACCCGTTTTTTTGCAGCATTTTTTTCTTTTTCTTTTCTTGGATTACTAAAATTTGTTAAGGCCTTTGCATTTGCTAGTTAGTCCTCCCTCACCTTCTCCTGCCCAATTCATATAACTAAACGTCCTTGCAAACACTTTGCTACTGGCCTGGACAGCCCTGTTCTGCCCATTTGGGCCTTGCCAAGTCAGTGGCTTGGGTAATCCCTGACCTCGGGATAGTTGGGAGGGTACTTAGCACTCAGTACCTGTTGGAGGGTCAGATCTTCAAAAACACAAATGCAGATGGACACTCCCAGTCTCCTGTTCCCAGCTGACATCACTCCAGTGACTATGGTCAGCCAAACTTTAAACCACCCGGTTGGTGCCCAAACTCAATGAACCAGAGCCCAGCCACTTCAGAACAAAGAAGAACCCAGACCCAGAAGTATACCTGGCCAGACCCACCCCACAGGGGGAAGTATTTCCCAGGCATTGGGAGCACATTTTGTAGGCATCTGCAGTGGCTATGTGCTGGCTGGGTGCAAGGTACTCTCTAAGTTGAGGTTGGCAGGAGCAAGGTGCTGGTAAGCCTTGATTGCTGAGAAGGGTAAAGGAGGGAAAAGGCAGCCTGATGGTAGGAATGAGAGACACAAAGCATATGCATTTTGGTTCCTTAAAAATATGAATCCCTTTGGCTTATTTTTTTTAATTTACTGGCATATTTCTCTTTTCCAATTCATCATAAAATACCCAGAAAACTTAGGAAACCATTAAATAATGCAATTTTACTTTCATCTACCTGTTATTTATTTATGTTTGCAGAGAGTAGAGTATCTACATTCCTTCTACTAATAATACTAACAGTATAAACAATATAAACTCTTTGTCTTCCATCCTAACACATTCTAGATGATCTTTTATTTTCTTTTTTGGTCGGTTCTGGGGCCTGAACTCTGGGCTTGGGTGCTGTCCTTCAAGTCTTCAGCGTAGGGCTAGCACTCTACCACTTGAACCACAGTGCCACTTCCGGCTTTTTCTGCTTACGTGGTACTGAGGAATTGAACCCAGGGCCTCATGCATGCAAGGCAAGTACTGTACCTCTGAGCCACCTTGCCAGCCCCTCTAAATGATTTTTACTCATGTAGATTCAAATTTAGATGGTGATGACCAAAGTGTAGAGATTACCATTGTTTCCTGTTTCAGAGTATGTCCTAATCTCATATGAAGTTAAATGAATTACATTTCTACAATGATATATTTTGTATGTATTACATATAATGCATGCATTACACATAGTATACAACACACACACACACACACACACACACACACACACACACACACACACACACACACACACACACGTATTCATACAGCTTAACTCCAAGGTATCTTAAAGTTGCCTTCTGATTTCATGCCTCGTGATTCTTTTTCTCCCCGGTATTTTAATGGCTCCAGGCAACTAGTATCATGTATACCTTTTAGCTTTCTCATGGATTGTTTTTATACCTTTGAACACTCTCTGTGGCATTTTCACCTGTCACAGTCTGATGTACGTCTCATGGCAGGCATTTGCAGATAACTATGGGGCTAATCAGGTTAACATAAATTAGTGAATTGAATTCGAGTGCCAATTTTGAGGTGCAGGAGCATTGCCTAAAAGGACCAGTAGCTATTTGGCATGAAGTAGTCATTAAACAGTGACTATAGAACCTTTGTTGCTAGATCTTTCAGTTTTCAAGGGAAATTGGACACTTGCACTTTTGTATGAAGACTGGTTTTTAAACATGGAACTCATTTAAAAGTTTAGGCACTATTATAGATAAATTAAAAACATCTCTAGGCTAGATTTGACACTCCAAGCTCTAGACATGTGTTTGGTTCTTTGTGTATGAATCATGTCTCCTGATTCAAATGGGTCTTTTCCTTTCTGTTAGCATTTTTGGTATGTATCTTAATTATAGTAGTGTGCTGGTCTTTCTGCCTTAGTTGTTAATATGTTTATAAAATCTGTTTGAAACACATAATGGCTCTTTCCTACATGTAGTCCATCTCTCTATAAAATAGGTTTATACATACCTGTGTGTATGGGTGAAGGAGGGTGAAAGAGAAAGAGAGAGAGCACAAGAGAAGAGGGTAAAGGAAAGGGGAGGAAATACATTTATTCTCTCATGCTATTTGATTCTCCTCTTCTTCTGGAAGGAATTAGATTGGGTAATTGAATTGCTGCTTAAAAGTTGATCTGAGGTGCAGGGAATGTGGTTTAGTGATAGTGCTTGCCTACCATACATGAAAGCCCATTGTTCAGTTCCTCAATACCACATACACAGAAAAATCCAGAAGTGAGGCTGTCTCTCAAGGGTTAGAGTGCGAGCCTTGAGCAAAAAAAGCTCCAGGACAGTGCCTAGGCCTTGAGTTCCAGTTCCAGGACTGGCAAAAAAATGTTAAACTAGGAATTCAATGGATATAGCCAAATGGTGGAGCTCTTCCCTGGTATGTGTGGGGTCCTAAGTTCTATCGCTAGCACTGTAAAAAAAAAAAAAAGTAAATATAAAATATAAGTCAATCGTCATCTCTTTTGTCACATCAAATGTTCCAATACTAACAGAATTTTGGTATATTTATGATGAATATTTTTAATAATAGCAAAAGGCCCAGAATAGTGTTTTATATTTATAATCCTAGACACTCCAGAGAAGGAGATAGGAGGATTAAGGTTTAAGAGCAGACCAAACAAAAAGTTAGTGTTTCAGAGATAGCAAGCATGGTAGTGTATGCCTGTAATCTCAGGTACTTGAGAGGCAGAGGTAAGAAATTCATGGTCTGAGGCTTGCCTAGACAAATTTGGGAAACCCTATCTAAAAAACAAAAGCAAAAGGATTAGGGACATCTTTTATTCCCTAGGGCCACCACTACAAATAGGAAACAAAACCCTAAAAAACTGTTCTGACAGAAATGTTTTTGGATAGATTAAATCTCTGGAAGAGTTTTAGTAGGAAGTGATTACTAAAGATTTTAAAGGATAGTCAGTAAAAGGGGAAATAGATAATGAACCTCCTCACAATGAAAAACTTGCTCAGGGAAAGACTCTAGGAAGACAGGAAAAAAATAAACTATAAAGTAGCATGAAATATTTGCAAGCCATATAGTAGAGGAATTAAATCTCCAATAAACAGTGTTCTCAAGTCTCTGTAGTACATAATGATAAAAGCCAAACCAGAATGATTGGATAATGACCAAAAGATACAAATAAATGTTTCACTAAAGAATATATACTCAGCAAATAAGCGTATAAAAGGATGCGTTGGTCCCAACCGTTAGAGGAATGCAATTTAAAATGCTCAGTGAGGTACCAGTACACACCTATCTGAATGGTTCAATCAAAATAGTGACAACACAAGGTTGATCAGAATTCAGGGGAACTTGATTATTCTTACATTGCCACTTGGAAAATGAAGTGATAGTTTACATGGGAAAAGAATAGAGCAATACCTTGTTTTGGGACAGTCCTGTGGATTGAGCTCAGTGCCATGGCACTATCCTTGAGCTTTTTTGCTCAAGGCTAGCGCTCTACCACTTGACCCACAGTGCCAGTTTCCGTGCATGTGGTACTGAGGAATCAAACTCAGGGCTTCATGCATGCTAGGCAAGCTTTCTACTGCTAAGGCACATGTCCAGCCTAACAGTAACATTTAAAACTAAACTGAGTAGCTCAAGAGAAAGCTTTGGTTCCCATAAACACCTATACATAAGGTTTCTGAATCATCTTATTTCTGTGATAGTCCCAAAGTACATTTATACCAAGGACTATTCAGAAACAATAAAAAAAAGTCTTAATACAATAAAAGTGGGTCTGGAGGGACTTAAATGCTGTGTAAAAAATTCTTAACAAGTGGCATGCTATGTAATTTCATCTATATTTCTTGAAGTGAAAAAGGTTCAGTTGAAATCTGTTGAAATCTGAAGATTGGTGGATTCTGCCACAATGAATTATGCTTCAGTTATGGAAGCTGTTACTAGGAGAACCTGGGGGAAGATCTGTGGGATCTTGTCTGTATTAATTTACTAATGTTTCTGCCTGTGACTCTGTGAAAGTGTCAAAAGATTTAGACAAATAATGTATACTAAAAAAGCTGACCTCAATCACGTTTTTCCCTTGGGCTTTCTGATAAAGATGATCCTTGAGTCTCCAGTGATAACTGAAGATGGAAACTGGGAGTCAGTGGAGAATTCTGAGTCTGTGAAGAGTAATGAATCTGTTGACCAACATGCCAATCAAGAAAGTTAATGGAAGCTGTAGTGCCCAGTTGAAAAGACCAGATGTTGGGTCTTCCAGGGACCCTGAGACTTCAGAAGTTCTCCCTTTTCAGGTATTACAGACAGCCACTGACTAGAATCTCTATTTTTTTTTTTTTTTTGTGGGTCATGGGGCTTTGAGCTCTGGGCTTGGGCGCTGTCCCTGTGCTCTTCAGCTTAAGGTGAGCACTCTACCACTTGAAACACAGCACCACTTTCGGTTTTTCTAATGGTTTATTGGAGATAAGAGTCTCATGGACTTTCCTGCCTGGGCTGGCTTTGAACTCTGATCTTCAGATCTCAGATACTCAGCCTCCTGAGTAGCTAGGAAAACAGGTGTGAGCCTCTGGTGCCCAGCTAGAATCTCTATAAAATATTGGGATTTAAAAATATTGGGGTTAACCTGGTACCCCTGGCTCAGACCTGTAATCCTAGCTCCTGAGGATGCTTAGGTCCAGATGAAATGCAGATTCAATTTCCAACTAAATTCCAGCAAAATGCTACACTAGAGGTATGGCTCAAGTGGTAGAATGCCAGTCATGAGCAAGCAAAACAAACGTGTGAGGCCCTGGTACAAGGAAAAAGAAGTTGGGGTTAACAGACTCAAGCTCAATGCTAATTTAGGATTGAACTTCTTTACTTGTTTTTACAACCATAAATAATAGTTTTTCAGTTCTATAAATGCCATCAGCAGTGATTACCTTTGCTGCATGGTGCCTACATGATGAAAACATGCAAGTGTCTGTCAGTCAAGCAGTGCATTAAGCAAATATTATTTGGTTCCCCATACTTTGGCTAATAATTAGATAACTTATGTATATTATACTTTTTCATACTTTCTTGTGTCTTCCCTCCCCCGCTCATTTACTGGGACAGTAGGAAACTTTCCAAAGATATATCCCAGGCCAGATGGGGATATTGGAGCAGCTGGGGCAACTCATTGCTCTCCTCAGGCTCAGCTACAGTAGCCACTGTGTGTAAGATCATCAGTCATTTCATTACTGTGTGTGTTTATATTGTTACAAGGGACTTTGTTAATAAATCTCCTTCTACATTTGTTCAAGGGATTTAATTGTTTGAAGACAAGTGATCATGAGATAGATGATAGACATCGCAAGTAGAATTGGTAGCATTTTCTTATTAGAATGAAGTCTAGGAATTGCTATAAATGTCTGTTCTTTAGTGATGATGTATCAGAGTTTTTGTATAAAAAATGTTATACTAAGGAGATATTTCCAAGGACTAATAACCCTAATTGTTAAAAATAAACTGTCTTATAGCTATCATGATTTTAGATGCATGGACTTTGATATTACATTTTTGAAATTTAGGTTGTTTAGTTTGGTAATAAAGAGCAACACATTTTGATTTTTCTCTAGGACAAGATACTTCAAATATCATTGAAAAGGCAGAGACTTCCCTTGGGATCCCTAGTCCCAGTGAGATTTCAGCCGAAGTCAAACATGCTGGAGGTCTGTATATGGAAACATTAAGTCCTAGGATACTTTGGATTCAGTAGCTAGCTTGTGCATTTTTGATACTAAGGACATGGGGATATTCTACAGGTGTGGTGTGTTGTCTTGTGAATCCAGCTGCCAGTTAGAGATCTGTGTCTTATAACTGCTCATATCCCTCTACTCTGCATCTGAAGTAATTTCAAGGACTGCTACATATTAAAATTATCTTGTTATATATGTTGAATATAAGAATTGCTTAGCACTTTGTTTGGCAACCAAGACTAGGTGAATTTAAATCTGTCACGACCAAAAAGTATTTTTGTTCATTTAGGGCTATTTTTTGCCTTTTGTTTTTTGTTTGCTTGATTGTTTTTCTGCCTTTTGTTTTCTGATAACTGGGAATTGAACCCAGGATGTTGCACTAGCTAGGCAAGTGTTTTGCCATTGAGCTGAGGTACATTCTAGACTTTTTTCTTTCTTTTTTTTTTTTTTTTTTTTTTTTGCATTTTCTTGATCTACTGAGGGGCGTCTGAGTTGGTTCCATATCTTAGCTATGGTAAATAATGCTGCAGTAAACATAGTTGTGCTGGTAGCTTTAGGATGGTCTTGTTTGTGATTATTTGAGTATATGCCCAAAAATAGGATTGCTGGGTCATAGGGGAGCTCTATGTAGTCTTTTGAGGAACCTCTATACTACTTTCCAAAGTGGTTGAACAAGTTTACACTCCCACTAACAATGCAGTAGGGTTCTGCACATGGATCCCCTCCAGCATCTGTTGTTATTAGAGTTCTTTATTCTAGCCATTCTAACTGGGGTGAGGTAGTATCTCAATGTTGTTTTGATTTGCCTTTTTTTTTCATGGCTACGGTGGTTGAGCATTTCTTCATGTGTCTATTGGCCATTCTTATTTCCTCTTCAGAGAAGTTTCTCTTTAAGTCTTTAGCCCACTTATTTATTGGGCAGTTGTTTCTTTGAGGATTTGTTGTTGGAGGATTTGATTTTTTGAG
The DNA here is from genome assembly GCF_024711535.1 of Dipodomys merriami. NCBI lineage: Eukaryota > Metazoa > Chordata > Mammalia > Rodentia > Heteromyidae > Dipodomys > Dipodomys merriami. The sequence goes on along the minus strand of NW_027206409.1, from coordinate 328,655 downwards.
TTCCAGGTATGTTTTAGATATGAGACCCTTATCTGTTGTATGGCTAGTGAAGTACTTCTCCCAATCGGTGGGCTTTCTATTGATCTTGCTAACTATGTCCTTTGCCATGCAAGAAGCTCTGCAATTTCATGCAATCCTATTTGTCCAATCTTTCTTTGCTTTGTTGTGTTTCTGGGTCTCTTTTAAGAAAAATTTGGCCTGTGCCAAGGTTTATTCTTGAAAGTTTGTAATGATCAAAAGGAAACCTGCACTTCTAATCCATATGGAAAAGTTTTGAAGACCAGTCTGTTTTCTTCATCTCTCATAGCCCTTATTGTTTCTCATTTAATACTCTTTACTCATCTCTATCATTTTTTTTCTAGAAGCAGATTTATTCTACCTGTCTTTCTCCATCTTCAGAGTTATATTGCGTCTTGGCATACACCTATCAGATACTAATAGGTTCCACTATCACTACTTGTGAATACCTAAGAGAGAACTGGATTGACCTACTTTCAGGTCCATAGTGCATGGGTCAGTAGAATGGAGAGATAACTTCATCGGACATGGCAAATTACTCCATATATGAGGCACTGTCCTTAATGATGCTTGCATAAGTGAGTCTACTTTGTCTGTGACTAACACACTATGTGTTTAAAAATGAGTTTATTTTTCTCCCTGAAGAACTCTACAAATAGAGTATTGCATGTTATTTTGGTGAATGTAGGGTCCTGGTATCTTCACTTTTATTTGTTGGGTTCTTTATAATTTTGTAATTGTTGTCAGATCATGCTGTGAGTGCAGGTATGGTATTCTCAAACAGATAAGCTCAAATTCAGGAGTTACAGAGACAGGAAGTTTCATTTCTCCTCATGCTCCCAGCAGCTAGAATGGTTTAATGTCTAACTCTGATGCTTTGAGATGTTGGAAGATTAAAGTGTTGGCATTTTCAGAAATTTTTGTCAGGAATTGCTTTTAGTGGGCAAGGAAAACAGGAGTTAGAAGTATGTTTGGATAGTAAACAGCAGTGATTTTATAAGACTTGAAGGATATTTGTCATTCAGAGCCAGCCATATTTTAGAAGGGGAATAAAACTTATGGAGAACCCTGGCAAGAGTGGCTAGTATTAATGTATTAAAAAGTTAGAGAGTTAATGGATCATGAATATGAAAATCTAAGGAAAGGTGATAGGGAGAATACACCTTTTTTATACCTTTGAAGACTAGCAGGGAGAACAGAATTTAGGTTGTGTTTACTTGTGTCTCATGAGTAGAGAACTCCCACTACTCAGTGGAAGTTTTATGGACTTAGATTTTAGTTGAATATTAAGTGTACCAGAATAGAATGGGTGGCTTTTTTATCCTAACGTCTTTCTCATTTTCTAAAATTTCTAAGCATTAATTTCACTGTGAAGGAAAGTATACTGGCGATGGGTTTTTTTTAGAAGTTTGAGATAAAACATACCAATGAAATCACTTGGTCATCTTTTTTGCAATTTTGTCATGTTCCTTTAAGGATGTTGTCTTCTGCTTTCTGTGTGTGTGTGTGTGTGTGTGTGTGTGTGTGTGTGTGTGTGTGTGTGTGTGTGTGTTTAGTGTTCCTGGAGCTGGAAGTCAGGGCCTGGGCGCTGTTCCTGACCTTTTTGCTCAAGGCTGAGTAGCTAGGATTATGGTTGTGAGCTACCAGTGCCCGGCCTCTTTCTTTTTTAATGTGTATGTTCTGGCACTGGAGCTTGAATTCTGTCTTCACAGTCTACCTTGTCTCCCTCCTCCACAGCTGGCATTTGAACCCTGCCTCTGGTTTTTGCGGGATAAATAAATGGAGATGAAAGTCTCACAGACTCTTCTGCCCTGGTGGCTTTCCATTGTGATCTTTAGATCTCAGCCCAGAGTAGCTAGGACCATAGGCATGAGTCAACAGTCACCCTGTCCTGCTTTCCCAATTCAGATTGATACTTAAAAACTTTTTAACTGTTATTAAAAGATACTGGTTACAGTTATAGAAGTTGGGTAAAGAATACATTTCTTTTTTATCAGTCATGGACATGAACTCTGGGCCTGGGCGCTGCCTCTCACCTCTAGAGCTCAAGGCTAGTTAGTGCTCTACTACTTGAGCCACAATGCCACTTCTAGTTTTCTGATGGTTTATTGGAGATAAGAGTCTCACAGACTGGCATTGAAGCACAATCCTCGGATCTCAGCTTCCTGAGTAGCTAGGATTACAGGTGTGAGCCACTGGTGCCTTGCTATGAGTACATTTCTTTTTGGACAGTGTCACCATTTCCTTCTCTGTTAGGCTTGTTTAGAGGGAGTCTAGTGTGGCCTTCAATCTTTTTTTAATTTTTTATTTTTTTATTGTGATTGATTACGTAATTTCCCGAATTTCACAGTATTGTGGGATAGTGATGCTGTTAAAGTCACAAACACATTCTAACTTTCCTGGAGCAAATTGTCTATTATGGTCTATAACATTTATGAGTTCTATGAACTTTGTGATACAGTTATTTCTTCGACATTGGGTGGTATGTACATTTCTTTTGTTTTGCATAGCATCAGCTGTTCCCTCTTTCCCATTTGTTCCCTCCCTCCCATAGCTGTCATTAAGTTGCTTAGTTCATTTTGGTCAATGTCCTGTGCAGATGATGGGTCCTGCTGTTGTATGTTTTCCCCTGATTCCCTCTAGTTCTGTGTCATCTTCCTGGTTCCCCTCTGGTGTACACATATATACCATACATGTGATCAGCAGCATGGAGTTATTTAGTAGTGGTTTGACCAGATGAAGTTCTTTGTTTCTTAAGTCTTGTTAATTTTGTTGTATCACCTAACATTTTGGATTTAACATCCGCTTATCAGGGAGACCATATACCATTTTGTCTCTTTGCTTTAGGCTTACCTCACTCAACATGCTTTCTTCTAGCTCCATCCATTTCCCTGCAAATGTCATTAGTTTGTCATTTCTAATGGCTACATAATATTCCATTGTGTATAGATACCACAATTTTTGGATCCATTCATCTGTGGTGGGACATCTGAGTTGTTTCCATATCCTAGCTATTGTGAACAGTGCTGCAATAAACTGGAGGTGCATCTGTCTTTTATACTGGTTCCTGTTGTTCAGGATAGATGCCTAGAAGTGGTATGACTGGGTCATAATGGAGGTCAATATTTAGCTTTCTGAGGACCCTCCAGATTGCTTTCCAAAGTGGTTGCATAAGTGTACATTCCCACTAGCAGTGTAATAGGGTTCCTCTTTCTCCGCATCGCCTCTAGCATTTGTCATTGCCTGACTTGTGGATGTGGGACATTCTGACTGGGGTAAGGTGGTATCTCAGGGTTGTCATTATTTGCATTTCCTTCACAACCAGGGACGGTGAACATTCCCTCATGTGTTTCTTTGCCATTTTTATCTCTTCATCTGAGAAGTCTCTCTTTAGTTCACTTGCCCATTTAGTAATTGGTTTGTTAGGTTTGGGAGGGATTAGTTTCTTTTTGTTAATTTATTTTTTATTGTGAAAATACTGTACAGAGGGGTTACAATTACATGGGCAAGATAATGAGTACATTTCTTATCAAGCATTGTAGCCTTCTCCTTTGTTTCCCCTTCCCATCCCTTTCCATCCTCCCTCTGGCCCCCTCACCTAATCCTCCCCGCCACCCCCAAAGTTGTAAAGTTCATTTTTACATAACAAGTTGTACTTCTCATTGTTGCAATGGGCCCACCTGTATCCTCATTTAAACGACTTGTTTTTCCCCTTCCCCTGGGATTAGTTTCTTGAGTTCCCTGTATATACTTGATATTAACCCCTTGTTTGATATATTGCTGGTAAATAGTTTTCCCAATTAGTTGGTTGTCTTTTTAGCTTGGTTGCGATAGCTTTAGCTGTGCAGAAGCTTTTTATTTGAATGTAGTTCCATTTGTCGAGTCACTCTCCCAATTTGTTGTGACTCTGGGACTCTGTTCAGGAAGTTTCTTCCTGTGCCTATAAGTTCAAGTGTCTCTCCTACTCTGTCCTGCAGTAGTTTCAGAGATTCAGGTTTAATGTTAAGATCTTTAATCCATTTTGAGTTGATGTTGGTGCATGGTGGTAGGCTGGGGTCCACTTTTAGTCTTCTGCATGTGGCCGCCCACTTTTCCCAACACCAGTAGTTGAAGAAGCTTTGTTTCTTCTATTGTATGTCTTTTAGCCTTCAGTCTTAAGGACTAGTTTATCTTTACTGCTGCGCCCTGATTCCTCTGAATTCACTCTTATTCCTCAGGTTTTCAGTGAAATCTGTTCACTTTGGTTGTTTAAAAAACCAGATGTTTCAGCATAGCTTGAGCTATGGGGATTGTGTTGCTTACTACTTATGCTACTTCTTCTCCCAACTGTGTGATGTTACCTAGTGTTTGAACAGTGCATTACTCAGATAAAGACAAATCAACACATCTGTAGATTCTTGGAACATTTTACTTATATAGCTGCATCCTCTGAAGTTTTTTGACTTTAAAGTAGTAGCTGCTTCAGCCTTCCTTGATGCCAGACTTTATCCCTGACTTACATTGCCTGTGAGTGTTCTGTTGTCTGTAGGTTCTCCTCTGTGTGTTGGGGTTTGGAACTTTTCTCTAGGCAGAAAGCCCAGCTGTGGGGCTGACTTTGTTTCTCTTTTCTCCTGGACCAAAGTGGTTTTTTTTTTTTGTCTTTTGTGTAGTATCTAAAAATAGTTCTTTCTTCTATTTTGTCTGGTTTTCTAGTTGCTGTATAGGAAGGCAAGTGTAGAACTTGAAAGCAAAAGTTCTCTCCATAATAGAGTGTTTGATATAATATAGTTAAATTACTTGGTGTACTAGTTGATCTAGTATAAGATTTTTAAAGGCAAACAGAACTAATTATTCTTGAAACATACTCATCTTTGTAATGTATATTGATTCCCATACTAAGAATCAGCATAGTCTTTTAGGACAAAGTTGAGCTATAATTTTCATACAGTAAAACTTTTTTCTGCAATATGACTTTGTGTTGAGAAATAATGGTTATGTTTATACTGTATAATCACAGTATATTGTGATGCACAGATACAGAATATTTTCTGTATTTGTATGGCTCACTGAGATATAAGAATATTTTCATTATCTGAGGGAGTTCCTTCATGCCAGTTTGTAGCCACACCTTTCTGTCTGTTTACAGCATTTGCCATCCATTGATCTGTTTCTGACTATAGTTTCCCCTTGTTTAGAAAAATGTTTACTATGTGCAGATCAATACTTTTTTTTTCTTTTGCCAGTCCTGGGGCTTGAATTCAGGACTTGAGTGTTGTCCCTGACCCTTTCTGTACTTAAGGCTAGCAGCACTATTTCCTAATTTTTTTGAGAAGTAATTTGGAAATAAGAATCTCATGGACTTTCCTGCCTGGGTGGCTTTGAATGTGATCTTCAGCTCTCAGTCTTCAGAGTAGCTGAGAAGCTAATATTGCAGGCACAAGTCAGTGGACCACCATTGCCTGGCTATTTTAACCTTTCTTTTTTTCTTTTGGCAATATGAAGTACCACTTCAGCCACATCCTTAATCCTTTCTTCTGCATGCCTCTATCTATCTACCTATCTATGTGTCTATCTATCGATCTAATCTATCTATCTATCTATCTATCTATCTATCTATCTATCTATCTATCTATCTATCTATCTATCTATCGATCTAATCTATCTATCTATCTATCTATCTATCTATCTATCTATCTATCTATCTAATCTATCTATCTATCTATCTATCTATCTATCTATCTATCTATCTATCTATCTATCTATCTATCTATCTATCTATCTATCTATCTATCTATCTATCTATCTATCTATCTATCTATCTATCTAGAGGGAGTAGTTACTTATTTTGATCTATGTTCTCAGAGATGTCATTTCCAAATGTCAGGGAGGGCATGGCAAAGCAGAATCAATCATACCATGGCAACTAGAAAGCAGAAATAGATAGTTTGTTTTTGGATTTGATCATCGGTTTTGCTTGTGCTGGCTTTGGACTACAATTCTGCCTCTACTTTGTAAGGAGCTGTGATTACAGGCATACACTGTGTGTTTGGATTCTCTTTTTATTCTTTTCACTGTGTAGCCTGAGCATCCATGAATGGATATGAATGTAGCTTAGGCTCGCCTCAGACTCACAATACTCATACCTTAGTATCTGGAGT